>NW_027139338.1:0-242500 GCF_035084215.1 Heptranchias perlo
TCCTCTCACCCTCACACATTACCACTGTTGCAAGCCGCACACCCACAACCCACAGGTCACACACACTGGCAGTTTGTGTTTCCCGTCAGTAAATCCTCCCCCTTCTAGTACCCTGTAAAAGGAGTTTACAAAAGTCATCACTGTAAGTACAGGATAGAAATTCAGAACAAACAATTCTAATTTCTATGGAACATTCTTTCCTCCGTTTTTTCCCCAAAGCTGTAAATCCCCATCCCACACACTCTCCCTCTTCCCTGTGCTGAAATCCAAACCGAGCACAACATTTACAATGTGCTCGGAGTGTTCTCCATTCTCTGAAGGTGCTGACTCTGACTGGGTTCAGTTCTACACTCACTGGTCCCCCTCCCTCCTCCCCTGAAGATGCTGAAACTGGCTGCTTCAAATCTGCACTCAATCTCTTCCCCCCTCCCTGTTCGATCTCTTCCCCGCTCCCTGTTCGATCTCTTCCCCGCTCCCTGTTCGATCGCTTCCCCGCTCCCTGTTCGATCTCTTCCCCGCTCCCTGTTCGATCTCTTCCCCGCTCCCTGTTCGATCTCTTCCCCGCTCCCTGTTCGATCTCTTCCCCGCTCCCTGTTCGATCTCTTCCCCCCTCCCTGTTCGATCTCTTCCCCCCTCCCTGTTCGATCTCCACCCTCCTGTTTAAAACCCAGGGGCTCTGAGAGGGAATTAACCCCCGGGGTAACAGACAGACATTACTCACGTGACCCCCATGGGTCCAGGCTGCGGTGAAGGTCTCAGTCAGTCGGTCCCCAGCGGAGAGAACGATTCTTGGCCAAGGATTCCTCCTCTTCCTTCTCACAAAATGTCTCTTTCTGGATCATCACCTTGCAGCATTTCATCGAAAAGATTCCTGAGGAGAGAGAGAGGGAATTGATAAAAGCAAGGGATTAAAAAGGCACAGCAAGAGCCCAGAGCTCCCTCCCTCCCATTTCTCCTTCATTTACAGACACTCCCGGACCGATCACCATTTCTCCATCATTCACAGACGCTCCCCGACCGATCACCATTTCTACTTCATTTACAGACGCTCCCCGACCGATCACCATTTCTCCATCATTTCCAGACGCTCCCTGACCGATCACCATTTCTCCTTCATTTACAGACACTCCCGGACCGATCACCATTTCTCCATCATTTACAGACGCTCCCCGACCGATCACCATTTCTCCATCATTTCCAGACGCTCCCTGACCGATCACCATTTCTCCTTCATTTACAGACGCTCCCTGACCGATCACCATTTCTCCTTCATTGACAGATGCTCCCTGACCGATCACCATTTTGACTTCATTGACAGATGCTCCCTGACCGATCACCATTTCTCCTTCATTTACAGACGCGACCTGACCGATCACCATTTCTCCTCCATTTACAGACGCTCCCTGACCGATCACCATTTCTCCTTCATTTACAGACGCTCCCTGACCGATCACTATTTCTCCACCATTTACAGACGCTCCCTGACCGATCACGATTTCTCCTCCATTTACAGACGCTCCCTGACCGATAACCATTTCTCCTTCATTTACAGACGCTCCCTGACTGATCAACATTTCTCCTTCATTTACAGACGCTCCCTGACTGATCACCGTTTCTCCTTCATTTACAGACGCTCCCTGACCGATCCAAATTTCTCCTTCATTTACAGACGCTCCCTGATTCGATGAGTCACGAGGTTTGACGCTGACACTGCGCATGCTCGGAGGCCGCGGGCCGCGTGTTGAGTTTCGGGTCTGATCTCAACCGGAGCCCCCGGAGTGTAGAGAGAGAGAGGAGAATGTTCACTGTTTGATATTCGGGCCCGGGGCCGCACTCGGGGTTTGTAAAGCCCCCGCCCCCTCCCCCGGGGTTTATTAACCCGCTCCCCCCGCCCATCTCTCACCTGTTGCCGACACGATCTCGGCCTCACTCCCCGCCCGCCGCGCATGCTCAGCTCACACTGCCCTGGTGATTGACGGGAGCTCCGGACCAATAGGAAGAGCGGAGAGGGGCTGGAGGACCGAGCGGGCGGTTGGTCCTCCAACCAATGGCAGTGGGTGAGGGGCGGGACTTGTGGCACCGAGTGGGCGGGGCTGAGCCCGGATCTCCCTCATTGGCTGAAACTCTGCATCAATTTTAAACCTGATTGATGTCAAACTCGAGGGAAAAAACTGGACTTTAATAAAGGACAAAGAGGAGGGAATATTGGAGGGAATAACACAGTGTAGGGATAAAATGGATTAATTCAGGACAGACAGCAGGGATTATTGGAGGGAATAACACAGTGTAGGGATAAAATGGATTAATTCAGGACAGACAGCAGGGAATATTGGAGGGAATAACACAGTGTAGGGATAAAATGGATTAATTCAGGACAGACAGCAGGGATTATTGGAGGGAATAACACAGTGTAGGGATAAAATGGATTAATTCAGGACAGACAGCAGGGAATATTGGAGGGAATAACACAGTGTAGGGATAAAATGGATTAATTCAGGACAGACAGCAGGGATTATTGGAGGAAATAACACAGTGTAGGGATAAAATGGATTAATTCAGGACAGACAGCAGGGAATATTGGAGGAAATAACACAGTGTAGGGATAAAATGGATTAATTCAGGACAGACAGCAGGGATTATTGGAGGGAATAACACAGTGTAGGGATAAAATGGATTAATTCAGGACAGACAGCAGGGAATATTGGAGGGAATAACACAGTGTAGGGATAAAATGGATTAATTCAGGACAGACAGCAGGGATTATTGGAGGGAATAACACAGTGTAGGGATAAAATGGATTAATTCAGGACAGACAGCAGGGAATATTGGAGGGAATAACACAGTGTAGGGATAAAATGGATTAATTCAGGACAGACAGCACGGAATATTGGAGGGAATAACACAGTGTAGGGATAAAATGGATTAATTCAGGACAGACAGCAGGGATTATTGGAGGAAATAACACAGTGTAGGGATAAAATGGATTAATTCAGGACAGACAGCAGGGATTATTGGAGGGAATAACACAGTGTAGGGATAAAATGGATTAATTCAGGACAGACAGCAGGGAATATTGGAGGGAATAACACAGTGTAGGGATAAAATGGATTAATTCAGGACAGACAGCAGGGAATATTGGAGGGAATAACACAGTGTAGGGATAAAATGGATTAATTCAGGACAGACAGCAGGGAATATTGGAGGGAATAACACAGTGTAGGGATAAAATGGATTAATTCAGGACAGACAGCAGGGAATATTGGAGGAAATAACACAGTGTAGGGATAAAATGGATTAATTCAGGACAGACAGCAGGGAATATTGGAGGGAATAACACAGTGTAGGATAAAATGGATTAATTCAGGACAGACAGCAGGGAATATTGGAGGGAATAACACAGTGTAGGGATAAAATGGATTAATTCAGGACAGACAGCAGGGAATATTGGAGGGAATAACACAGTGTAGGGATAAAATGGATTAATTCAGGACAGACAGCAGGGAATATTGGAGGAAATAACACAGTGTAGGGATAAAATGGATTAATTCAGGACAGACAGCAGGGAATATTGGAGGGAATAACACAGTGTAGGGATAAAATGGATTAATTCAGGACAGACAGCAGGGATTATTGGAGGGAATAACACAGTGTAGGGATAAAATGGATTAATTCAGGACAGACAGCAGGGAATATTGGAGGGAATAACACCGTGTAGGGATAAAATGGATTAATTCAGGACAGACAGCAGGGATTATTGGAGGGAATAACACAGTGTAGGGATAAAATGGATTAATTCAGGACAGACAGCAGGGATTATTGGAGGAAATAACACAGTGTAGGGATAAAATGGATTAATTCAGGACAGACAGCAGGGATTATTGGAGGGAATAACACAGTGTAGGGATAAAATGGATTAATTCAGGACAGACAGCAGGGATTATTGGAGGGAATAACACAGTGTAGGGATAAAATGGATTAATTCAGGACAGACAGCAGGGATTATTGGAGGAAATAACACAGTGTAGGGATAAAATGGATTAATTCAGGACAGACAGCAGGGAATATTGGAGGAAATAACACAGTGTAGGGATAAAATGGATTAATTCAGGACAGACAGCAGGGATTATTGGAGGGAATAACACAGTGTAGGGATAAAATGGATTAATTCAGGACAGACAGCAGGGAATATTGGAGGGAATAACACAGTGTAGGGATAAAATGGATTAATTCAGGACAGACAGCAGGGATTATTGGAGGGAATAACACAGTGTAGGGATAAAATGGATTAATTCAGGACAGACAGCAGGGAATATTGGAGGGAATAACACAGTGTAGGGATAAAATGGATTAATTCAGGACAGACAGCACGGAATATTGGAGGGAATAACACAGTGTAGGGATAAAATGGATTAATTCAGGACAGACAGCAGGGATTATTGGAGGAAATAACACAGTGTAGGGATAAAATGGATTAATTCAGGACAGACAGCAGGGATTATTGGAGGGAATAACACAGTGTGGGGATAAAATGGATTAATTCAGGACAGACAGCAGGGAATATTGGAGGGAATAACACAGTGTAGGGATAAAATGGATTAATTCAGGACAGACAGCAGGGAATATTGGAGGGAATAACACAGTGTAGGGATAAAATGGATTAATTCAGGACAGACAGCAGGGAATATTGGAGGGAATAACACAGTGTAGGGATAAAATGGATTAATTCAGGACAGACAGCAGGGAATATTGGAGGGAATAACACAGTGTAGGGATAAAATGGATTAATTCAGGACAGACAGCAGGGAATATTGGAGGGAATAACACAGTGTAGGGATAAAATGGATTAATTCAGGACAGACAGCAGGGAATATTGGAGGGAATAACACAGTGTAGGGATAAAATGGATTAATTCAGGACAGACAGCAGGGAATATTGGAGGAAATAACACAGTGTAGGGATAAAATGGATTAATTCAGGACAGACAGCAGGGAATATTGGAGGGAATAACACAGTGTAGGATAAAATGGATTAATTCAGGACAGACAGCAGGGAATATTGGAGGGAATAACACAGTGTAGGGATAAAATGGATTAATTCAGGACAGACAGCAGGGAATATTGGAGGGAATAACACAGTGTAGGGATAAAATGGATTAATTCAGGACAGACAGCAGGGAATATTGGAGGAAATAACACAGTGTAGGGATAAAATGGATTAATTCAGGACAGACAGCAGGGAATATTGGAGGGAATAACACAGTGTAGGGATAAAATGGATTAATTCAGGACAGACAGCAGGGATTATTGGAGGGAATAACACAGTGTAGGGATAAAATGGATTAATTCAGGACAGACAGCAGGGAATATTGGAGGGAATAACACCGTGTAGGGATAAAATGGATTAATTCAGGACAGACAGCAGGGATTATTGGAGGGAATAACACAGTGTAGGGATAAAATGGATTAATTCAGGACAGACAGCAGGGATTATTGGAGGAAATAACACAGTGTAGGGATAAAATGGATTAATTCAGGACAGACAGCAGGGATTATTGGAGGGAATAACACAGTGTAGGGATAAAATGGATTAATTCAGGACAGACAGCAGGGATTATTGGAGGGAATAACACAGTGTAGGGATAAAATGGATTAATTCAGGACAGACAGCAGGGATTATTGGAGGAAATAACACAGTGTAGGGATAAAATGGATTAATTCAGGACAGACAGCAGGGATTATTGGAGGAAATAACACAGTGTAGGGATAAAATGGATTAATTCAGGACAGACAGCAGGGATTATTGGAGGAAATAACACAGTGTAGGGATAAAATGGATTAATTCAGGACAGACAGCAGGGATTATTGGAGGAAATAACACAGTGTAGGGATAAAATGGATTAATTCAGGACAGACAGCAGGGAATATTGGAGGAAATAACACAGCGTAGGGATAAAATGGATTAATTCAGGACAGACAGCAGGGATTATTGGAGGAAATAACACAGTGTAGGGATAAAATGGATTAATTCAGGACAGACAGCAGGGAATATTGGAGGAAATAACACAGTGTAGGGATAAAATGGATTAATTCAGGACAGACAGCAGGGAATATTGGAGGAAATAACACAGTGTTGGGATAAAATGGATTAATTCAGGACAGACAGCAGGGATTATTGGAGGAAATAACACAGTGTAGGGATAAAATGGATTAATTCAGTACAGACAGCAGGGATTATTGGAGGAAATAACACAGTGTAGGGATAAAATGGATTAATTCAGGACAGACAGGAGGGATTATAGGTGGAAATAACATAGTGTAGGGATAAAATGGATTAATTCAGGACAGACAGCAGGGAATATTGGAGGAAATAACACAGTGTAGGGATAAAATGGATTAATTCAGGACAGACAGCAGGGATTATTGGAGGAAATAACACAGTGTAGGGATAAAATGCAATGGATGTTGTGAAGATGGATTGTTAAAAAGTGTTTGATAAGATGCCGGACAGGAGTCTTGTTGATCAGATTAAAGCTCACGCTATTATAGGGAGTGGGTCAGTGTGGATGGGAAGTTGGATAAAGGGCAGAGTTGTGGTTAATGATTGTTTTTCAGACTATAGGGATGTAAATGGTCATCTCCTCCATTAGCAGTGTTGGGACCATTGCTCTTGTCAATATCGAGCAATGACCTGGGCTTGGGTACAAGGGCATAAGATCAACATTTCCTGACAACACCAAGATAGGGAGCATTAAGAACTGTGAAGAGGAATGTTAGCAACTTCAGTGTGACATTGGAACACTAGGAACAGGAGTCGGATATTCAGCCCCTCGAGCCTGTTCCACCATTCAGTGAGATTGGTGTCAGTGACTGTGGGTTTTTTTTTATCAGAGTGGAGGTGATTGGTGTCAGTGACTGGGTTCAGGATTTGGAATCAGCCATTCAGCCCCACAATCCTGCTCCGCCATTCAATTGGATCAGGACTAATCTGTACCACAACTCCATTTACTCGCCTTTGCTCCATATCATCTTCAGCTGCTTCATCAATGACCTTCCCTCCATCATAAGGTCAGAAATGGGGATGTTCACTGATGATTGCACAGTGTTCAGTTCCATTCGCAACCCTTCAGATAATGAAGCAGTCCGTGCCCGCATGCAGCAAGACCTGGACAACATCCAGCCTTGGACTGATAAGTGGCAAGTAACATTCACGCCAGACAAGTGCCTGGCAATGACTATCTCCAACAAGAGAGAGTCTAACCACCTCCCCTTGACATTCAAAGGCATTACCATCGCCGAATCCCCCACCATCAAGATCCTGGTGGTCCTCATTGACCAGAAACTAAACTGGACCAGCCATATAAATACTGTGGCTCCAAGAGCAGGTCAGAGGCAGGGTATTCTGTGGCGAGTGACTCACCTCCTGACTCCCCAAAGCCTTTCCACATCGACAAGGCACAAGTCAGGAGTGTGATGGAATACTCTCCACTTGCCTGGATGAGTGCAGCTCCAACAACACTCAAGAAGCTCGACACCATCCAGGACAAAGCAGCCCGTTTGATTGGTACCCCATCCACCACCTTAAACATTCACTCCATTCACCACTGGCGCACTGTGGCTGCAGTGTGGACCATCCACAGGATGCACTGCAGCAACTCGCCAAGGCTTCTTCGACAGCACCTCCCAAACCCGCGACCTCTACCACCTAGAAGGACAAGAGCAGCAGGCGCATGGGAACAACACCACCTGCACGTTCCCCTCCAAGTCACACACCATCCCGACTTGGAAATATATCGCCGTTCCTTCATCATTGCTGGGTCAAAATCCTGGAACTCCCTTCCTAACAGCACTGTGGGAGAACCTTCACCACACGGACTGCACCAGTTTAAGAAGGTGGCTCACCACCACCTTCTCAGAGGAAATTACGGATGGGCAATAAATGCTGGTCTCGCCAGCGATGCCCACATCCGATGAAGGAATAAAAAAAAATCCCTTGCAACCCTCACACAACAAAAACCTTTCGATCTCAATAATGAAAATTTCAGTCGAGCCCCAGCATCCACAGCCTTCCAGGGAAGTGAGTTTGTAATTTCCACAACCCTTTGTGTGAAAAATTTCAACCTTATTTTACTCATAAATGACCCAGCTCTAATTTTAATATTATCAAGAAGGTGGCAGATGGAGTATAATGTGGGGAAATGTGAAATTATTCACTTTGGTAGGAAGAATAGAAAAGCAGAATATTATTTAAAAGATGAGAGATTAAGAATTATTGGTGTTCAGAGGGATTTGGATGTCCTTGCACACGGATCACAGAAAGTTAACATGCAGATCCAGCAAGCAATTTGGAAAGCAAATAGTATGTTGGCCTTTATTGCAAGGGGTTTGGAGAATAAGAGTAAGGAAGTCTTGCTGCAATTATATCGGGCTTTGGTGAGGCCACACCTGGAGTACTGTGTACAGTTTTGGTCTCCTTACCTGAGGAAGGATATACTTGATTAGAGGGGGTGCAATGAAGGTTCACTAGATTGATTCCTGGGATGAGAGGATTGTTGCATGTGGAGAGAGTGAGCAGAATGTCCCGATATTGTCTGAAGTTTAGAAGAATGAGAGGTGATCTCATTGAAACGTCAAAAATTCTTGGAGGGCTTGACAGGGTAGATGCTGAGAGGCTGTTTCCCCTGGCTGAAGAGTCTAGAACTAGGAGGCATAGTCTCAGGATAAGGGGTCGGCCATTTAGGACAGAAATGAGGAAATATTTCTTCACTCAGAGGGTTGTCAATCTTTGGAATTCTCTGCCCCAGAGGGCTGTGGATGCTCAGTTGTTAAGTATTTTCAAGAATGAGATCGAGAGATTTTTGGACACCGAGGGAATCAAGGAATCAGGCAGGAAAGTGGAGTTGAGGTAGAAGATCAGCCAAGTTCTTACTGAATGGCAGAGCAGGCTCGAGGGGCCGTATGGCCCACTCCTGCTCCTATTTCTTATGCCCTCTTGTTCTGAATTCCCCCTCCAGAAGAAATCATTTCTCTGTATTTACCTTATTGAATCCCTTTATAATTTTAAACACCTTCATCAGATCACATCTCAATGCTCTAAACTCATGGGAATAAAAACCAAGTTTATGCCACCCATCCTCATAATTTAACCCTTTTAACCCCGGCATCATTCTGGTGAATCTGCACTGTACCTTTTCTAAGGCCGATTTATCTCTCCCTCGGTTCGGTGCCCAGTTCTCCAGGTGGGGTCTGACCAAGGTTCATTACAACTGAAGCATCACTTCTGTATTCCAACCCCACTCAAGATAAAGGTCAACATTCAATTAGACTTGTTGATTATTGTCAAGATTTGTAAGGAATTTGCAAAGGATTCGAGGGGATCTTAGAGTTGGGATTTTTCTTTATTCTGTCCACTCAAGGAGTTTGATAACAGACTTACTCCTTTGAATTTAGTGCTGGATTATTGGGCCGTGATGTGTTTACTTGTTTGCATTTTGTTAAATACATTTGCTGAGTGTATTTAAATTTAAGACGAGATTCCCAGGCCTGATGCTCTATTCACACATCGAAGGTGAGAGAGATGCTGTGGGACACACGATAAGTCCAGTAGCTGAAAGTGATTCACAGACTGGGTTTTGTGTTTAGTGATCCCGGGTACATTACTGATACCTTCCCTGGAACCCACGGCTGGGAGAGGCACTCGGGAAGGTCCAGGGAGCTGGGACTTGGCCATGACAGTAATTGAAGGTATGAGAACTGAAATAATCTACAGTGAGAAAGGAGAAAAGGCAGAATAATCGGTAATGAGGACATCAATTAGTCTCTTATCTTGAATTCATCAAGTAATTGACCCATTCTGTTTGAAACAAAGTTGATTTATTTGACATCGATCCAGAATATTGAATTTCAGCCCAGTTATTGCGGTTATTAACATCAGCAGAAACAAATCCCAACTTCCAGAATGATGTTCTGCTGCTGAAACCCTCATCCGTGCCTTTGTTTCCCTCCAGACTCGACTATTCCAATGCTCTCCAGGCCCGGCCTTCCACTTTACACCCTCCGTAAACTTGAACCCACAATCTCCAGATCAATAATCAGTCCCATTATTCATTGTGTCACTGGCCCAGGCTGTGGAGAACACGGAGCAGCTCCCACTCCCACAGCACTGCGGTATGAGCAGGTACCGAGTCAGCTTCAGTCATGAGCACTGGAATCCACGAGTCCGGGTGTGTCAAAGGTGCACGGTGAACAATCACCAAAGTGAAACATTTTTACCGCTTCCCTTCGATACCTCAGCTGGTCGAGCGACAAGACTGTCGTAGAAAATAAGACAAAGTCATCCTTCCGTCATTTGTTCAATTCCTGCTCGAAGGAGAACACGTGATTTTGCAATAAGCAGCAATTAGTTCAAGGTCGCTCTCTTAACTTTACAGGCACCTCACAGATTAACATGTTGCCATGAAGGCACAGGACGTCTCTTTTCCTTTCTCAAACCTGAAAACTTTCTGTGTCTGCCCAAACAAGGCTGCTCTGCCTCTGCTCACCAGCAGGGAGCGCTTTTGAGCAGCAATACTTCAAAACACTCAGCTCTCGCTTTCAGGCAAAAGAAGTCTTCGATCAGCACCGGACTCCACGAGTCTGAACGTGTCAACAGGCGCACGGTGAACAATCACCAAAGACAGCACTGTTTATCACTTCCCTTCGATAGCTCAGCTGGTAGAGCTGAGGACTGTAGTGAATAAAACAAAATAAAGTCATCCTTAGGTCGCTGGTTCAATTCCGGCTTGAAGGAGTGAGTGTGATTTTGGAATAAGCAGCAATTACCTCAAGGTCACTCTCTGAACTTCACAGGCAGCTCACAGATTAACATGTTGTCACTCAGGCACAGGACACCTCTTCTCCTTTCTCAAACTTGAAAGCTTTCTGTGTCTGCCCGAGCACGGCTGTTTCACTCGAGCATTTCCCTCTGCTCACCAGCAGGGAGTGCCTTTGAGCAGCAACACTTCAAATCGCCCTCAATTTCAGCCAAAATGGTCTTCGATCAGTCAGTCAGGGCTCTCGCTGCTCCTCGAGCTCGGGCGGCTGTTGCTTTCCGGTGACCTCGTCTTCCTTCCGAAGGCTCGGGCTCTTCTCAGCATCATTCATGATGACTGCGGCTTCCCGTTCTGCTTTTCCTCACTTGCTGATGCTCGATACCGCCGATTGGAGCAAAGTATTTAATATATTCAGGGAGCAGCAACCCAAGGCAAGATTTCTCTGCTGGTCTTGGAGCAGCTTGAAGGCGAGTGTGAGGCAGGAACTGTGAGGCGCGATTTACAAACAGCAAACGAGGAATTAGCTCAACTGGTGGAGCGCTCACTTGGCCTGTGAGAGGTAGCGGGATCGTTGATTATATTCTCCACTCACCGTTTGTCTTGGTGCAATTATACAGAAACAAGAGTGTTGTCAGTGAGTCCATTGCCCATGGACTTCCTAAACTTCACTGTGTGTTTGGGTACAGAGAGATCAAGGGGCAGCAAATCTTTTGATGTGCTGCAGTAAGCAAAAGTTCTTGATTTTGCGATGCAGCAAAGATGGAAAGATGAGGTGAGAGATGGAAAAAAAGCTTCGTAATCCTTGATGCCTTCTCTGAAGATTGAATTCAGGACCTTCAGATTATGACACTGACGCACTGCTTGCTGCACTGAGAAGGCACTTACCAGGTATGGAGCCAGGCAGCACCACCAAGTAGGACAGCTTGCAAGGTATTGAAGGCCATAAAATTTTGCATGAAAAAATCCAAGCCAGGTCGGAATCGAACCTAATGCGTTATCCATTGCACCACTGGCCCAGATTATAACGAATTAGTAGCAGTGGGAGGCAGTGGGCATGGCGGAGGTACAAAATAAATACATTGCATCTGTCTTTCCCAAGGAAGAAGACGCTGCCAGAGTGTCAGTAAAGGAAGATGTTGTCGAGATACTGGATTGGCTAAAAATTTATAAAGAGGAGGTACTGGAAAGGCTGGCTGTACTTAAAGTTGATACGTCATCTGGTCCGGATGGGATGCATCCTCGGTTGCTGAGGGAAGTACCGACCAGGTGACTTATCTATTTTAAGTACATTTAGCCTTTCTAGTACCTCTTCTTTCTCATTTTTTAGCCCATCCAGTATCTTAACTATATCTTCCTTTACCGAGAATCTGGCAGCATCTTCTTCCTTGGTAAAGAACAATGCGAAGTATTCATTTAGTACCTCAGGCCGTGCCCACTGCCTCCATGAGTAGATCTCCTTTATGGTCCCTAATCGTCCCCACCCCTCCTCTGACTACCCGTTTACTGTTAACATGTCTGTAGAAGACTTTTTGATTCGCTTTTATGTTTCCCGCTTCATCTTACTCTCTATCTCTCTTATTATCCAGGGAGCTCTGGCTTTAGTGAGAAATGCTTTAACAGCCGGCACCCTGTAAAACAGAGCTCCAAGTATCGGTTTAAATAAAGTCCTGAACTGACAGAGCGGCGGGCAGATGAGGATTGAATTAAATCCCAATTCACTGAATCTAAACAAGGTTTAAATAAATGAACCTGTCAGGAGTGGGATTCCTGAGCTTGTGTTGCCCTACCTTTCTACCTCGTTGGAATGTACCTTCTCTGTACCCGAATCATCTTTTTAAATGCCGCCCACTGCCCAATTATAGTTTTGCCTGACAATCTTTAATTCCAATTTACCGGGGCCAGATCTGTTCTCATCACACTGAAATTGACCCTCCTCCAATTGAGTACTTTTACTTTAGAGTGGACAGAGTCCATTTCCATAGATAGTCTAATCCTAATGATACTGATCGCTGCTCCCTAAATGCTCCCCCACTGACACTTGCTCCACTTGGCCCGCCTCATTCCCTTGCACCAAGTCCAGCAATGCCTCCTTCCTCAGTGGGCCAGAAACGCACTGGTCGAGAAAGTTATCCTGAACACATTTCAAAAATTCTTCCCCTACTTTGCGCCTTATATTATTGTTATTCCAGTCTATATTAGGATAGTTGAAATCCCCTGTTATCACAACTCTATGGCTTTTGCAACTCTGTTATTTCCCTGCAAATTTGCTCCTCTATCTCCGTCCCACCAGCTGGTGGCCCATAGAATACACCAAGTAGTGTAATCGCACCTCGATTGTTCCTTAACTCGAACTCAGTACCCAGGAGAAATCCCCTCGTTCCTGGGAACTTTGTATTAAACAGATGTTAGCAGCAAAAAGTGTTCGTGGTGGGACTGAGAAATGCTGAAACAGCCGGCACCCTGTAAAACAGAGCTCCAAGTATCGGTTTAAATAAAGTCCTGAACTGACAGAGCGGCGGGCAGATGAGGATTGAATTAAATCCCAATTCACTGAATCTAAACAAGGTTTAAATAAGTGAATCTGTCAGGAGTGGGATTCCTGAGCTTGTGTGTGAGCTGAAACTGGATAGGTCCCGTTCTGTAAAGACTGAATGGCAGGCGGCTCCCAGACAGGGCTCAGGCCGGGACTGGCAGCTCTCCGCAGGGAACGGCTGGATTGGAGAGCGGGGCTCCTGCGGTGCTGCTGCTGCTGCTTCCGCCTCTTCGAGTCCCTGTGGCGGTCGGTACCGATCTCCCTCCTATGGATCCGGCTCCAGGTGGGCGCTGTGGACCTCGTGCCGCAACGGTAGCGCGTCTGACTCCAGATCAGAAGGATGCGTGTTCGAATCACGTCGGGGTCATTGCATTTTCACAACGTTTCAGTGTCACTCTGTTTTATCGCGGGGCAGTCTTTCAGGGATGGTCTGTTCACTGTGTGTAAAATAATATTTATCACAGAATGAACACACCACAGAAGGAGGCCATTCAACCCATCAATCCCTTACCTGCCTTTTGTAAGACCAATCCCATTGGTCCCATTCCCCGTCCCTTTCCCCGGGGCCCTGCATTTTCCCCTTCAAGTATTTATCAAATTCCTTTTTGAAAGCCACGATTGAATCTGCTTCCACCGCCCTTTCAGGCAGCGCATTCCAGATCATAACTATTCGCTGCGTAAAAAAGATTTTCCTCATGTCGCCTTTGGTTCTTTTGCAATCACCTCAAATCTGTGTCCTCTGGTTCTCGACACTTCCGCCAATGGGAACAGCTTCTCTTTATTAACTTTATCTGAACCCTTCATGACTTTGAACACTTCTATCAAATCTCCTCTGAACCTTCTCTGCTCGAAGGAGAACAACCCCAGCACGGGGTAAATGCGGTCAATTAGCTCCAATTTATTTATTTGGGCATAAAATAAAATGTGAAAGACTGGCGAGGCGTTGTGTGAACGGAGCTCGCTGCTTTAAGACAATAAATCCAATCGCTGCGTGGGCGCTGGGTTCAAATCTCAACACTGATAGAATTTCCGGCAATGTTCATTTTGACCTGTTCGCAGAAAACCCGATTGTCGTGCGATGGAGCAGAGGATATGAAAGAAGCTGAAAGTGGAAGTGCAGATATTAGTTTCATCACAGTGACTGGACACGTTTCCACAGGTTCGGGCCTCTCACCTTAAGATTCTTTCCAGCAGAGTGGGACAGGTGATCAGAGTGACCGGGCTCCAGCGGCGCAATCGGTCAGTGCGCGGTCCTTATCTGACAGAACAGGGTCGGGAAATACCGAGGTTGTTCATTCGAGTCTCACCGAGATCAAACAATCCTTTTGCTTGTGAACATTTCGACCGGAGTTGAAGGTACAATTAGTTTGTTCCAAAATGCATCTGGTTCCTCCGGACTACGCTGTTGCAATAGCAGATGAGATGTTTAGTATTACTTGTTTACAGGAGGGAGGCTGTGGTTTTGGAGACACAAACTATGATTTTGATCCATCTACAAATCGTGGGATTTAACTGGAGCTTTAAACCAGCGCCTTCGACCGCTCAGCCAGGATACTTTCCAACCTGCACTTCAGGAGCTAGTTTTACAGGAATAGAATTACTACAAGCAAGAATTCTCCCCCTCCAGCACCAATGCTCACACGGCAGCAGGATGCATGTGTCCAGTTAGAAACCTGTCTGAAGGAACATTCAGTCTGACAGAGCCGGAAGTCCAGCAGATTGACTTTCGGTCTGAGCAGATGATGAGTCTCCTCCTTGAGAGAGTTTCTCCAATCCAGCTCAGAGTGGATTTAGAATCATGAATCCGGGTGTGACTGGAGCCACTTGTGTAAGATGAAGTGTCGGGGGCAGTTTCCCGTCCTTGACGGACATTAATGATCCTGTTGCGGATTTGCTGCAAAATTTCACTTCCCAGCTCCCGAAACTAAAATCCAACTCTGGTGGGACTCGAACCCACAACCTTTGAAGATCTTCTCCAACCATGAAGTTGAAGTCTAACATTGCGTCACAGAGTCAGTTGTGCAACGTGAGGGAGAGCGGGGATCCTGTGCTGTGGTTGAGGCGGTCAGGCTGCTCCTGTTTCCGCCTCTCACATTCCGAGAGCCGGGTCGGCAGTCTGCACCGATCGCCCTCCAATGGATCCGGCTCCAGCCGCTTGTTGTGGGCCTGGTGCAAGAACAGTCGCGTCTGACTCCACATCAGAAGGCTGCGTGTTTTGAACCAGGTTGAAATCACAGCATTTTCACTGTGTCTCAGGGTCCTGCCGACTGATTTTAGATCGGGACAGTGTTTTAGCGATGGGATGTTCAGTGTTTGTGCAACAATATCAAAATTAAATTTGACACATTAATGAGCTTTTTGTTCTATTACTTCCTATTTACACCCTCTCCAGTTTTATGTAGAAACAGTTTACAATGTTTAAGGGATGTGGTGTGCAGTGTTTGTGGAATCAGCGTAATTAAATTTGATACTTTCATCTGTTCCTTCTCCAACCCAGACCCTTATCATTAGATTTGTAGTTTCACCCTGTTTAAAATAGGTTACTCAGTGATAGAAATAAATCAGTAACAACCCCGAAACCTCAGCGGGTATATTTGTTCCAATACCTTGTGATGGTCTCGATTTCCATTCAAATTTTCAATCAGCAATTCCCAACGGGTGTTTTGGGTTTGACAAACTAATTTAAGTACTTGACTGTTTCCTGGAAATGATCCAGTGGGGATTTCCTTACCGGTACAGATATAGAAATAAATACATTCCATCATTTCACAAATGACAGCTGCGTAAATAAATATATCGCGATATCCAACATGGAAAAGCAACTCTTCATGTTCATAAAAAAACTTCCACATTTTATTTTATTAATCCACTTACGTTTCAATGTAGAACATATATTCAGAGCATCCCTCTAAACTTAAAGAATGGTGAAACAGTTGCAGATTTTACAAACACATAACACGCTATCGTATAATTAAGATTAAGGCCAACTTTGTGAAAGTTGTATTCTAATTGTCTTGATGATGTTAAGAAAAATATTTCTAGATGTTCGTCCGCAACTTAACGGAGAAACTAAGATGTAAACCGAAAGGATTTTTCAAAAACTATTTGGGGCGATATGATCAGTTCCCCTTCTCCTTTCTTTAATTGTTACCTTTTGTTAATTGTTCATCTTGATCCGTTTGCTTCATTTTTTCCTCAGTCATTTATGGTGAATTTTCTATCTGTTTACGTTCTTAAATATTTGATTTGTTTGCTCTCTCCATCTTGAATTGTGATTTGTTGATCTCCATGTAAAAGTGTGAAACAGAAATGTGTTTATATTCAGGCGTGACTCTGAATTGTGAGACCGAGAGGTGATGCCGGATGTGTGACCGAGAGAACAACTGCAGGAGGCGGAACTGTCCGTGACCTAACATACCCCCCTGTGGCATTGCTCATGGTGGGTCGGATGACAATGTTTTATATTGACTGAACGGCTATGTATATAACACACAACGGATTTCACTGCTGCTTTAACTCCACAAAGTATAATCACCATAAATGACCAAAGTCTCAGATCAGTTAGAATTGAATTACTGTTGGTGAGGGGAGTTTGTACATTGGAAGGAGTTTATATATTTACAGCTCCAGGTAAACCTGCAAACCTCCCTCGCCTGTAGGTTACGTCACCATGAGGTGTCGACCTTGCTTTCCGCTTCTGGACTTCTGAAGTGTGATTGAACCTGACCAAAAGTTTCCTATAATTAGTGAGGAAGGAAGGTATCAGTGTAAATGGGAGATATAAACGTGGATATTTCACTGGGTACCATGGGAACCAGATACACTGCTCATTCCAGTTATTTGTCCAGCAGGAAACAGAAATCATTCTCTTCAACTGTACTCGCCCGAAGGAAAAGGAAACAAACAAAACTGCTCAGTTCTTTGTTTTCGCTTCTTCTGCTGGTTTACGTTCACTCACCGAGAAAGTGACAGAGAGACTGAGAGATTGGATTGGCTGTTTCACTTTATAATCAATTATACTTTGTACTTATTGTTAGAGACGGTTCCATCCCAACAATCCTGTGCCTGACCTTCTCATTGATACTAAGATGTGTTCAAAATGAGTTTCAACCAATTTTACAAAAGCTGAACAGCGAAAACTGCTCCGAAACCAGCTTCGCTTCGCAACTCTTCATGGAGATTCTGTTGCTGGTTGTAAGTAAAGAAGTTTGTACAATCAGCCCTCTGGAGCAATATCCTCAAAAGGTGTTTCGGACACATTGTATGAGAGGTCCGCCTGTACAGTGCAGGAACATTTACATACTGCAGATCTGGAATCCTTTCCTTGTTGGCTCCGGAACTAATACAAATACCGCTCTGTGTTATTTTGTTGCTTAATTCACAAATTGGGTAAATATCACATTGGAGGCTGAAGACAAAAAAGGCCCCGACCAAACGGGCACTTTGAGCAGCTCAGCCACGGAGCCAAATCAAACTGCAACTTCACCACCTCCTCTCACTGATACCTGTCAGATACCCGCCACTGTCTGGTGGAGTTTGAGGCCGTTTGGTACATTTCTATATCTCTTGTCTATTTCGCTATGTTTGCCGACACTGTCTGCATCTCTCGCTGTGTTTATCTCTCCATGTCAATCTATGGGTTGATTCTGAATGAAAAATGAAATAAAACAGATTAGTCATCGGCTGGGCCAGTGGCGCAATGGATAACGCGTCTGACTACGGATTAGAAGATTGTAGGTTCAACTCCTACCTGGCTCGGATTTATGCAACTTTCCCTCTGACACTGGGGAACTTAGAATTAAACTTCATAAATAACATATTGTTTATGGTGAATCAGCTAAGAAAACATTCCATTTTCAATTATTTCGGTTCAGTTATGCACAGAATGAAACTGTGACCACAACGTGTTTCGAACACGCCGCCTTTTAAGTTGATGTCCGGCTCGCTAACATTACAGCACGAGGTGTGGGCACCGCACTGATAACATTCAGGTGTATCCGGGCCTTTCAGACACTTCGTGTGACACAAGAGCTTTCCAATCCCCGCCAGCTCCTGGACACCGAGACTTCCGTTCGAAGCAGCATTCACCGCCAGGACCGCTATTCCGCTCCCTTTGTCGGTCTGCATAAAATCCGATGCTAAAATTACAAAGTAGGACGGACAGTATCTGGAAAACAGTTCAACTTTCAGTGTTCAGACTTTGGTGAGAGCTGTGAACAGGACTTTGGGTAAATATAGATTGGGTGTGGATTATAAACTGTGGGTGTGTATATATTAATGTGATGTTTATATATGAACTGTGGGTGTGTATATATGAGTGTGATGTTCATATATGAACTGTGGGTGTGTATATATGAGTGTGATGTTCATATATGAACTGTGGGTGTGTATATATGAGTGTGATGTTCATATATGAACTGTGGGTGTGTATATATGAGTGTGATGTTTATATATGAACTGTGGGTGTGTATATATGAGTGTGATGTTCATATATGAACTGTGGGTGTGTATATATGAGTGTGATGTTTATATATGAACTGTGGGGTGTATATATGAGTGTGATGTTTATATATGAACTGTGGGTGTGTATATATGAGTGTGATGTTTATATATGAACTGTGGGTGTGTATATATGAGTGTGATGTTCATATATGAACTGTGGGTGTGTATATATGAGTGTGATGTTTATATATGAACTGTGGGGTGTATATATGAGTGTGATGTTTATATATGAACTGTGGGTGTGTATATATGAGTGTGATGTTCATATATGAACTGTGGGTGTGTATATATGAGTGTGATGTTCATATATGAACTCTGGGGGTGTATATATGAGTGCGATGTTTATATATGAACTGTGGGTGTGTATATATGAGTGTGATGTTCATATATGAACTGTGGGTGTGTATATATGAGTGTGATGTTTATATATGAACTGTGGGTGTGTATATATGAGTGCGATGTTTATATATGAACTCTGGGGGTGTATATATGAGTGCGATGTTTATATATGAACTGTGGGTGTGTATATATGAGTGCGATGTTTATATATGAACTGTGGGTGTGTATATATGAGTGCGATGTTTATATATGAACTGTGGGTGTGTATATATGAGTGCGATGTTTATATATGAACTGTGGGTGTGTATATATCAGTGTGATGTTTATATATGAACTGTGGGTGTGTATATATGAGTGTGATGTTTATATATGAACTGTGGGAGTGTATATATGAGTGCGACGTTTATATATGAACTGTGGGTGTGTATATATGAGTGCGATGTTTATATATGAACTGTGGGTGTGTATATATGAGTGCGACGTTTATATATGAACTGTGGGTGTGTATATATGAGTGTGAAGTTTATATATGAACTGTGGGTGTGTGTATATGAGTGTGATGTTTATATATGAACTGTGGGTGTGTATATATGAGTGCGATGTTTATATATGAACTGTGGGTGTGTATATATGAGTGCGATGTTTATATATGAACTGTGGGTGTGTATATATGAGTGCGATGTTTATATATGAACTGTGGGTGTGTATATATCAGTGTGATGTTTATATATGAACTGTGGGTGTGTATATATGAGTGTGATGTTCATATATGAACTGTGGGTGTGTATATATGAGTGCGACGTTTATATATGAACTGTGTGTGTGTATATATGAGTGTGATGTTTATATATGAACTGTGGGTGTGTATATATGAGTGTGATGTTTATATATGAACTGTGGGTCTGTATATATGAGTGTGATGTTTATATATGAACTGTGGGTGTGTATATATCAGTGTGATGTTTATATATTAACTGTGGGTCTGTATATATGAGTGTGATGTTTATATATGAACTGTGGGTGTGTATATATGAGTGTGATGTTTATATATGAACTGTGGGTCTGTATATATGAGTGTGATGTTTATATATGAACTGTGGGTGTGTATATATGAGTGTGATGTTTATATATGAACTGTGGGTCTGTATATATGAGTGTGATGTTTATATATGAACTGTGGGAGTGTATATATGAGTGCGACGTTTATATATGAACTGTGGGAGTGTATATATGAGTGCGACGTTTATATATGAACTGTGGGTGTGTATATATGAGTGCGATATTTATATATGAACTGTGGGTGTGTATATATGAGTGCGATGTTTATATATGAACTGAGGGTGTGTATCTCTGAGTGCGATGTTTATATATGAAGTGCGGATTGACCGGGAGGGGCAATTCCTCCTGGGCTTATATTTTCTTCCAACATAAGGACACAAAGTTGAATTTGCAGTGGGACGGAAATCGTTCAGTTGGGAGGGCGTTAGACTAAAGATTTAAAGATCTCGGGTTTCACAAGCTTGAGTTATTTTGTTTCTGCCTCTTTGAATCCCAGAATCATAGAATGGTGACAGCACGGAAGGAGGCCATTCGGCACGTCGAGTCCGTGCTGGCACTCTGCAAGTGCAATCCAGCTTGTCACACCCCCTCCCCCCACTCCCCCAGTTTACCCGTAGCCCTGCATTTTTTCCCTTCAAGTACTTATCCAATTCCCTTTTGAAAGCCACGATTGAATCTGCCCCCAGCACTCAATCAATACATAAAGGCCAAAAGAGTAACTAGGGAGAGAGTAGGGCCTCTGAAGGATCAACAAGGTCATCTATGTGCGGAACCACAAGAGATGGGTGAGATCCTAAATGAATATTTCGCATTGGCATTTACGGTTGAGAAAGGCATGGGTGTTAGGGAACTTGGGGAAATAAATAGTGATGTCTTGAGGAGTGTACATATTACAGAGAGGGAGGTGCTGGAAGTCTTAACGCGCATCAAGGTAGATAAAACTCCGGGACCTGATGAAATGTATCCCAGGACGTTATGGGAGGTTAGGGAGGAAATTGCGGGTCCCCTAGCAGAGATATTTGAATCATCCACCGCTACAGGTGAGGTGCCTGAAGATTGGAGGGTAGCAAATGTTGTGTCTTTGTTTAAGAAGGGCGGCAGGGAAAAGCCTGGGAACTACAGACCGGTGAGCCTAACATCTGTAGTGGGTAAGTTGTTCGAGGGTATTCTGAGAGACAGGATCTACGGGCATTTGGAGAGGCAGGGACTGATTAGGAACAGTCAGCATGGTTTTGTGAGAGGAGAATCATGTCTCACGAATTTGATTGAGTTTTTTGAAGGGGTAACCAAGAAGATAGATGAGGGCTGTGCAGTGGACGTGGTCTACATGGACTTCAGCAAAGCCTTTGACAAGGTACCGCATGGTAGGTTGTTGCATAAGGTTAAATCTCACGGGATCCAAGGTGAGGTAGCGAATTGGATACAACATTGGCTTGATGACAGAAGACAGAGGGTGGGTGTAGAGGGTTGTTTTTCAAACTGGAGGCCTGTGTCCAGCGGTGTGCCTCAGGGATCGGTGCTGGGTCCGCTGTTATTTGTTATTTATATTAATGATTTGGATGAGAATTTAGGAGGCATGGTTAGTAAGTTTGCAGATGACACCAAGATTGGTGGCATTGTGGACAGTGAAGAAGGTTATCTAGGATTGCAACGGGATCTTGATAAATTGGGCCAGTGGGCCGATGAATGGCAGATGGAGTTTAATTTAGATAAATGTGAGGTGATGCATTTTGGGAGATCGAATCGGGCCAGGACCTACTCCGTTAATGGTAGGGCGTTGGGGAGAGTTATAGAACAAAGAGATCTAGGAGTACAGGTTCATAGCTCCTTGAAAGTGGAGTCACAGGTGGATAGGGTGGTGAAGAAGGCATTCAGCTTGCTTGGTTTCATTGGTCAGAACATTGAATACAGGAGTTGGGATGTCTTGTTGAAGTTGTACAAGACATTAGTAAGGCCACACTTGGAATACTGTGTACAGTTCTGGTCACCCTATTATAGAAAGGATATTATTAAACTAGAAAGAGTGCAGAAAAGATTTACTAGGATGCTACCGGGACTTGATGGTTTGACTTATAGGGAGAGGTTGGATAGACTGAGACTTTTTTCCCTGGAGAGTAGGAGGTTGAGGGGTGATCTTATACAAGTCTATAAAATAATGAGGGGCATAGATAAGGTAGATAGTCAAAATCTTTTCCCAAAGGTAGGGGAGTCTATAACGAGGGGACATAGATTTAAGGTGAGAGGGGAGAGATACAAAAGGGTCCAGAGGGCAATTTTTTCACTCAAAGGGTGGTGAGTGTCTGGAACGAGCTGCCAGAGGCAGTAGTAGAGGCGGGTACAATTTTGTCTTTTAAAAAGCATTTGGACAGTTACATGGGTAAGATAGGTATAGAGGGATATGGGCCAAGTGCAGGCAATTGGGACTAGCTTAGTGGTATAAACTGGGCGACATGGACATCGAGTCATAGAGTCATTGAGTTATACAGCACGGATAGAGGCCCTTCGGCCCATCGTGTCCGCGCCGGCCATCAGCATTTGGTCCGTAGCCTTGTATGCTATGGCATTTCAAGTGCTCATCCAAATGCTTCTTGAATGTTGTGAGGGTTCCTGCCTCCACAACCCTTTCAGGCAGTGAGTTCCAGACTCCAACCACCCGCTGGGTGAAAAAGTTCTTTCTCAAATCCCCTCTAAACCTCCCGCCTTTTACCTTGAATCTATGTCCCCTTGTTATAGAACCCTCAACGAAGGGAAAAAGCTCCTTCGTATCCATCCTATCTGTGCCCCTCATAATTTTGTACACCTCAATCATGTCCCCCCTCAGCCTCCTCTGCTCCAAGGAAAACAAACCCAATCTTCCCAGTCTCTCTTCATAGCTGAAGTGCTCCAGCCCTGGTAACATCCTGGTGAATCTCCTCTGCACCCTCTCCAAAGCGATCACATCCTTCCTGTAGTGTGGCGACCAGAACTGCAAACAGTGTTCCAGCTGTGGCCTAACCAGTGTTTTATACAGCTCCATCATAACCTCCTTGCTCTTATATTCTATGCCTCGGCTAATAAAGGCAAGTAATCCATATGCCTTCTTTACCACCTTATCTACCTGTTCCGCCGCCTTCAGGGATCTGTGAACTTGCACACCAAGATCCCTCTGACCCTCTGTCTTGCCTAGGGTCCTCCCATTCATTGTGTATTCCCTTGCCTTGTTAGTCCCTCCAAAGTGCATCACCTCGCACTTTTCCGGGTTAAATTCCATTTGCCACTGTTCCGCCCATCTGACCAACCCATCTATATCGTCCTGCAGACTGAGGCTATCCTCCTCGCTATTTACCACCCTACCAATTTTTGTATCATCAGCGAACTTACTGATCATACCTTTTACATTCATATCCAAGTCATTAATGTAGACCACAAACAGCAAGGGACCCAGCACCGATCCCTGTGGTACCCCACTGGCCACAGGCTTCCAGTCACAAAAACAACCTTCGACCATCACCCTCTGCCTTCTGCCACTAAGCCAGTTTTGTATCCAAAGTGCCAAGGCACCCTGGATTCCATGGGCTCGTACCTTCTTGACCAGTCTCCTGTGGGGGACTTTATCGAAGGCCTTACTGAAATCCATGTATACCACATCCACTGCGTTACCCTCATCCACACGCCTAGTCACCCCCTCAAAAAATTCAATCAAATCAGTCAGACATGATCTTCCCTTGACAAAGCCATGTTGACTATCCCTGATTAATCCTTGCTTCTCCAAGTGGAGACTAATTTTGTCCTTCAGAATTTTTTCCAATAATTTTCCTACCACTGATGTTAGGCTCACTGGCCTGTAGTTCCCCGGTTTTTCCCTACTCCCCTTCTTGAATAATGGTATTACATTAGCGGTTCTCCAGCCCTCTGGCACATCCCCTGTGGCCAGAGAGGTTCTGAATATATGTGTCAGAGCCCCCGCAATCTCCTCCTTTGCCTCACACAGTAGCCTGGGATACATTTCGTCCGGGCCTGGGGATTTATCCATTTTTAGGCCTGATAAAACCGCCAATACCTCCTCCCGCTCGATGTTAATCACAGTCCCCCTGCCGTATTTCTATGTCTACATCGTCCTTCTCCATAGTGAAAACAGATGCAAAAAATTCATTTAGAACCCCTCCGACATCTGCCGGCTCCACACACAGATTGCCATTTTTGTCCTGAATGGGCCCTATTTTTTCCCTAGTCATCCTCTTACCCTTAATATACTTATAAAACATCTTAGGATTTTCCTTTATTTTGCTCGCCAGTGTTATTTCATGGCCCCTCCTTGATCTCCTAATTTCTTTTTTAAGTATCCCCCTGCACTTTTTTGGGCAGGGGGATACTTAAAAAAGAAATTAGGAGACATGTTGGGCCGAAGGGCCTGTTTCCATGTTGTAAACTTCTATGATTCTACCTTCTCGAAGGCCTTCACATCCTTCCTAAAGTGCGGTGCCAAGAACTGGACACAATGCTGCAGTGTCGCCGAACCAGTGTTTTATAAAGGTTCATCATAACTTCCTTCCTTATGTACTCTATGCCTCTATTTGTAAAGCCCGCGATCCTGTATGCTTCTTTAACCGCTTTCTCAATCTGCCCAGCCAACTTTAAAGATTTGTTCACATGAACCCCCAGATTTCTCGGTTCCTGCAGCTCCTTTCGAATTGTGCCCTTCAGTTTATTTCTCCTCTCCTCGTTCTTCCACCAAAATGTATCGCTTCGCACTTCTTTGCGTTAAATTTCATCTGCCATGTTTCTGCCCATTCCACCAACCTGTCTTTGTCCTCCTCACTGTTGTTGGACTGGAAAAATACGCTTGTGAACACAGATCCAAACCCTCCAGCCTCCCCTCACCTAACCTGATATATATATAATAAAGAATGATTAGCCACTCCTATCCTCACAAAAATTCGATAGTTAAATCGCACATGTCGCATTTAGGTAGCAGCAAAGCATGATGGGATACTTGACCATTATGGGAGCAGTTCGTAACCCACACTGTAAGAGCTGACAAAGGCAGGTTTGTTGGATTTATGGCCACCCCCTCGCTTATCTCCAGAACACACTAAGGAATGTTTACTCAAGGACATTGTTTATCCTAACTAACTCACTTGGGATGATCAAGGGAGAAGCGGTGGATATCTCCAAGGTCACCCCAGCACAAAAGGGAGAGAGGGATGAGCTGCTCAGGACTTGTGAAGACCCCCGCCCAGTCTCAATGTTTGGGACTTATGTGTTTACTGATAAGGGCCCTCCTCAGGAATGTGAGATGTTTAAAGTCATGGGACGATCCAAGGTAGCCCCTGACAAGTGAGTGGCAGACTATACCACCCAATGAAACCCACTGTAGTTATGTAAACATGTACCCTCACCTTTCACAGCAGGTGGGTGTTGCTTATTGAAAGGTATAAACATGCTTGTAGTGCTGATGTTCCTTTGAGAGTTAGTCACGAGCTTGAGGAAGCTGACCACTCTCCCTTTGTGCACAAGGTTTTCTAATAAACTTTAACTTTGTCAGCATTTCCGTCTCCGTCTGGTTTTGCTCCAAAAATTCGAGTCTAACAGTTGGTGTCAGAAGTGGGATACTGCGCTGCAGGTCGGCTAACGGATCCTGTATTGGAGGGTACGTGGTATAGTGAAACAGGATAGCCCTGTACTCCAGATGGGGGGTGCCCCTGTATTCAGTCCTCGAGGGTGAGGCCGGTAGCCTATGGTAGGGGCTCGGCTCATCATTGGAGACAGGATTGGCAGTGGCACTTGCCGCAGTATTAAAATTATCCACGTAGTAAAATTCCTCACGGAGACCACGGATTGACGGAATTGACTAGACCTGTAGGTATATAAGATATAGTGTATGTGTTTGTTTGCTTAGAGTATAAGTTTATGCCGCTATTCCGATACAGTATAAGGTTGGATTTTGAGAGTCACGTGGTGATCGACACGGACAAGGGTGGTGGTTTATCTCAAACACCGAGCCTGAGCCTGAATTAAGAGGACCAAGTCCCACGTGACGGCCAGGATTAAGTAGGCGAAGGGAACGACAACCACCACAGGATCGTGATCCGGGGACCAGTGAGTGTGTATAAATTAGACTATAAGGTGATACGTTTGTGCCGATTAAAGTATAAGATTAGAGTAAAATAAATTAAAGTATAAAATAGAGCATAAGGATATACATAACGATTGACATGAGTAACGAGGGGAAACCCCTTCCTCCGGACGTCCCGGCTCTGCCCACCAGTGTCTCTGTTGTAAAACGAGTCCAAGAGGCTAATTTAAAATATCAAAGTGAAATGATCAGGAACGGATGGAAGGAAACGAGTCCAGTCGTCGATCAAATAGAGTGGTGGGCGGGACACAAGGCTGCTAAACAAATTAATTATGGCACCGTTCTGCTCGCTAGTTGGGCAGATCAGACAGGATATTTAATCGTGGACAAATGGGGGAGGCCGTCTCCTCTCCAGGACTTTTTGAGATCTGTATAAGAGGCTAAAGTTCGAGTTTTCAGTCTGTTGGATCTGGAAGTGCCAGCAACGGAGGAGTTAGACGATTTACAGGAATGTGGGGGGAATGGTTCAGGCAATGGAGGCTCTGCAGCACAAAACGCCGCAGACCGAGTGCCTCCCGAATACAACCGTATCTGCCCTTCGGCACCGGTACAACCTGGAAATGGGGAGCCGAAGTCCATGGCCCCTGTCCGAGTAAACCCAGCCGGAGGGGCAGCAAATGGGGAAATGGGAGGCAGGGGCACATTGGGGGGAATCTCAGCCTTTAACACCACAGGAGAGATCCAGCCTGATCCTTCTCATAACCGACCTGAAGTGATATAATCCCATTGTCGACGGATGGGCAAAGATACAAAGCGCCGCCCGACATTTTAATCTGTCCATATAGGACATAAAAGATATCATTGAGGTTAAGTGCCTCTCTGCTGTCTTTGGGGCGTTGCCCCCTTGGGATTTGCAGGTCCCAGCCACTATGGTCGAGTGTGACACCCAATTTGAAGCTCTAAAGACCTGGGTTCAAGATGGATTGGGTAACGGCACTGCCACCTGGACAGAACTCACGGCCCCACGACAAAACCCTGGGGAAGACCCCAGTGCGTATATTGACCGGGTAATTGAACGGTATGAACATTGGGGACAGAATATACAGATCCAACCTTGGATTAGATTAATTTCACATGTATTAGTCGTAGTGCAGTTTGTTGTAATGTGCTTCTTGATTTTCATGACATGTAATAAATGTAAGCAGAGGATGAAGGGTTTGGCAAAGGCAGTAAAACAGAGCCTGGGTGAGAATGTCCCCATTGTCTCTGTGATTTCAACTAAGAAAACATCTGAATGGTACCGGGACTAGCACCCGCTGGGGTAAGGTGCATGAAAAAGGGGAGACAATCATAGTTTGATAGGATTATCAGATGCTCTGCCTCTCTTCCACCCGGACTGGTGGCCAACACGAAGGGAACAGCATCTTACATATGTAAATATCCAGGGGATGCCTAGGTGCTTGCAAGAGGGCAACACTGAGCGGGACATACCTATGGGCAACCATGGGTGACGGATAAAGGTTGGCTATCTTGGGCTTAGCCAAGAGCCCAAAGGGGGATATTGTAGGGATAAAATTTGGATTAAGGGCTGTAAAGGGGTGGGCCCCAATTCACTGGTATAAAACGGTCTGAAAGGTACCATTCAGTCTAGTTAGGCTGGAAACAAAACACAAAGCACCATGGGATACTTGACTATGTTAGCCCTTTTCAAACTAACATGGATAGGTTTAGCTGACCAAGGACATTCCCAGCTTACTTGAGAAATGTTTAGAAGGAGTCTGTTCCTGAGAAGAGATAAGAGTACAAAGGCGGATTGATGAAACATCTGCTGATGGCATGGGAAAGAAGTCAGTTTGGCTGCATAACTCAATAAAACTTTGTATTCCAGCAGACCATGTTCCCACTGAAGATCCCTCCCTATAGTGATAACAAGGGGAAGAGATAGCTCAAGAATGCGAAGTTAGAGTGAAGCTTCTGCAGCCCATAAGCTTCTCACAGGGAGGTATTCGAGTTCAAAGGGCAGGCCTAGTAGTTGATTGATTAACCCTATAAACCAATGATGTATCAATATTACCATGTATACACCCCCATTAGTAATTAGTGGGTGTTGTCTAATAAACTGTATAAACTAAGTTGTATTGTCACTTTTCCCTCGAGAACGAGGTCTCCAGCTGGGGTGGCTGAGACTGTTCTCCTGTGTACACTCGTAATAAACTATTGTTCTGGGTAACACCTGAGTCTGTTAGTTCTGTTTTACCTTCCGGATTTTCCTCGCTTACGGTTTGGTGTCAGAAGAGGGCTCCTAGGGTTGGTACTAATAATACCCGGTGATGGCACCCGGGGAAGGGAGTTCCCCTAATCCCTGAAAGAAAACCTTTCAGCTCTCTTGTTTTTCCAGGACCAAGGTCAGAAGATCGAGTCAATTGTTTCGGGTGTTATGTATCTCTCTCTCTTCCTTACAGGTACACGGGCCGGCCCCGGTACTGTCACCACTACCGGACATATCGACTCTCCAACGCTCCATGCTATTGGTCACCCAGACTGGAATATAACTAACCTCATCCCGGGACACGCCTCTTAAATTTTGAGCTCACGTCATTTATTTTTCTCTTCCTCCTTCTCCTCCTCTCTATTTCTTTCCCCCTTTTCCCAGGTCTATTGGACCCCTCTCCCCCTACCCCGGCCCAGCATTGGTCCCTGAACCTGAGACAGTAACGACTTGAACACTATGAAATGGTCTGTATCAGGGACGATAGGATTGTTGGGACTGCTGGTTGAAAGACATACTTGCTCTCGAGGCAGTACAAAGAAGGTTCACTCGGTTAATCCCGGGGATGAGGGGGCGGACATATGAGGAGAGGTTGAGTAGATTGGGACTCTACTCATTGGAGTTCAGAAGAATGAGAGGCGATCTTATTGAAACATATAAGATTGTGAAGGGGCTTGATCGGGTGGATGCGGTAAGGATGTTCCCAAGGATGGGTGAAACTAGAACTCGGGGGCATAATCTTAGAATAAGGGGCTGCTCTTTCAAAACTGAGATGAGGAGAAACTTCTTCACTCAGAGGGTAGTAGGTCTGTGGAATTTGCTGCCCCAGGAAGCTGTGGAAGCTACATCATTAAATAAATTTAAAACAGAAATAGACAGTTTCCTCGAAGTAAAGGGAATTAGGGGTTACGGGGAGCGGGCAGGAAATTGGACATGAATTTAAATTTGAGGTTAGGATCAGATCAGCCATGATCTTATTGAATGGCGGAGCAGGCTCGAGGGGCCGATTGGCCGACTCCTGCTCCTATTTCTTATGTTCTTAAAGCTGCTGACTCGGAGTTGGGATGGTGTAGGGATGGGTTTGGTACACACACAGGCTATATGGATGATAACCGAGGCGGGGTGGGTATGCGTTAGTTGTGATACCGGGGAGCGGAGGGCCATGTGCTGCCAAAACAATCAAGGGATTTGGCATCCCTCCTGTACCCCCACCAGGGTTGAGTGTTAAGAATACGGAAAAATAGTGGAGCTTAACGGTCCTACCCCACCCAAGTAGAGTGCAAACCGGATGGGGGAGGGCTTCTGGGTCTGGTTCTGGTCACCCCAGTCCTGACCCCGGAGACTCGGGGGCGAGAGGTGTATCGGGTGCAGAATATTGGTGTAATAAAAGACGGCATGCCTGTATCTCATCACAATGTGTTACCTTTTGCAGTGATAATAAACGAAAATTTGGTCGGAACCAAATTGGAAGGATGTGTCACTCGACATGCCATCATCGTCTGTCCACAGACGATCAGCCGAAGCCCACAAGCCCAATGCGGATTTAACAACACTGACCTGGAAATTAACTGCACCATGGAGGCACTGGACCCCGTCACAAAACCCACTCAAGTGGCTTACGCTGGAAAAGGCAAATATTGTGTGATGACTCATTTAAGCTCGTTCGAGTCGGCCTACTTAACGTGTGCCAGCCCCAGTCCAGAGTTTAGCTTCACCCCGGAAATTCCCGTACGAATTGGACATGAGGATCTGGTGGACATACACCAGGACAACACGACCTTTCTTCAAGTGTCCGAACATATTAGGAACGACGTATGGAACTACATCAACACGTTTGGATATCCAATACCTCCATTGCCCGAACACCTGAGACAGTTACGAGAGAAGGTTGAACATTCCCAGCAGGTGTATTATACCATGGAACAGGGGAGCAAGGAGTTGAGGAAAGACATAGACGCGATCAGGGTGACCACGTGGTGGGATGTCTTATGGGACTGGGGACTAAATGGACAGATTCACCCATGGATCCAACTAATTTCCCATGTTTTGGTCATGGTGCAGTTAATACTGGTCTTTATTCTGCTATGTATGGCATGTAAGAAATGTAAACGGGCTGAGGCAAAACATCTGGCTGGACAGATGGGTAAAACAGCTGGTGTATGCGCCCCTCCCCCACCCGTGTTTCAGACGATTTCAGCCGCTTGTGGGTAAAATCAAGTGTGTGGGTGAGGAGAGCAGCAGGAGATTGAATCGGGAATGGTTTTAATGTAAATGACTAATTACCCTCTTTTGATGCAGACCCGGTGCCTCGACGGGCGGCCGCCTCGACAGGATTCATGTCGGATCATATGTGACAAATAGAGGATCCCCCTGGAATAGCCAGTGGGCTGGGGAGGGGAGAGGGGGAGTAAATTAGGTTGATTATTAGACAAAACCTCAGTCACTTGCGCTCTAGCTTTTCCCTGAATAATCCAATTTCCAACCCCACTGTAAAGGTGTTTTTCGGGGGTTGGAGGGGGGGGACTGTTGGACTGGAAAATAGGCTTGTGAACAGAAATCTAAAACCTCCAGCCTGCCCTTACCTAACCTGATATATATATATATATATATATATTAAAGAATGATTAGCCACTCCTATCCTCACACACAAGTAGTTAAATCGCACATGCAGCATTTAGGTAGCAGCAAAGCATGATGGGATACTTGACCATTATGGGAGCAGCTCGTAACCCACACTGTAAAAGCTGACAAAGGCAGGTTTGTTGGATTTATGGCCACCCCCTCGCTTATCTCCAGAACACACGAGGGAATGTTTATCCAAGGCCGAAGCCGACATTGTTTATCCTAACTAGCTCACTTCAGATGATTAAGGGAGGAGCGGTGGATATCTCCAAGGTTACCCCAGCTCGAGAGGGAGTCAGATAGGAAGCAGCTGCTCCGGTCTTTGTGAAGACCCTTTGTGTAGTTTCAATGTCTGGGACTTGTGTTTATTGATAAGTGTCCTCCTCAGGAATGTGAGATGTTTAATGTCATGGGACGACCCAAGGTAGCACCTGACAAATGAGTGGCAGAGACCACCCAATGAAACCCTCTGTAGTTACATAGACCTGTACCACATTCTACAGCAGGTGGGTGTTGCTTATTGAAAGGTATAAACATGCTTGTAGTGCTGACGTTCCTTTGAGAGTTAGTCACGAGCTTGAGGAAGCTGCCACTCTCCCTTTGTGCACAAGGTTTTCGAATAAAGTTTAACTTGGTCAGCAGTTCCGTCTCCGTCTGGTTTTGCTCCAAAAATTCGAGTCTAACAAGTCTGAGGATTGATTTAATTGAGGTGTACAAAATTATGTGTGGCCGATATAGGCTGGATAGGAAGGACCGATTTCCCTTAGCAGAGAGGTCAATAAACAAGGGGCAGGGCATAGATTTAAAGTGATTGGTGGAAGGATTATTGAGGAGCTGAGGAAAACATTTTTCATCCAGAGGCTGGTAGGTGTCTGGAATTCACTGCCTGAAAGGGTGGTAGAGGCAGAAACCCTCAACTCATTTAAAAGGTACCCGGATATGCACCTGAAGTGCCGAGACCGACAAGGCTATGGACCAAGTGCTGGAAAGTGGGATTAGGCTGGGTGGCTCATTTCCGGCTGGCGCGCACACGATGGACTGAATGGCCTCCTTCTGTGCTGTAAATTTTCTATAATTCTATGATTCTAATTAACAGTAAGCAGGGTAGTTCAGGGATCATGAGAACACTACTGAAGAAAAGTAACTGCTGGGAACCAAGCAATGTGTCCTTGTAAACCACAGATTAGGGAAGTTCCAGCTCCAGTGACAGAGATGGATCACAACAGGGTATAAAAGTGAGGGGCAACTGATGTAAGGGGCAGTTGGGACTGGAGACACCGGAGAGCAAGGTCAGGGAGTCCGTGGTTCCATCCAGAGGGCTGATCTCGTCTACACGGGGGATTTGCATGTTTAGTCTGGTATGGTGGAGGAAAGAGAATTTGCTCAAAGATTTCTTCATGAGGTATTAAAGTTGCTGACTCTCAGACTTGTTAATTAATAAGACAATGCATTATTTAGAACCTTCCATCCCTCAGTCTCTTTGCTGCTCTACTTTTAAACTTTGACCATTTAGTTTACATTTCATCTCATTTTTCTTCCTCTCAAAATGCATCACGTCACATTTCTCTGCATTAAATTTCACCTGGCCCATTTACTAACCCGTGGACGTCACATTGAAGTCTCTGACACTCCTCTTCACAGTTGCCCCGGTGCCAATTTTGGCGTCATCTAGAAATTTTCACCCTATGTCCCACATACCCACGGTCAGATCATTCTCTATATTGAGAAGAGCAATGGTCCCAACACTGACCCTGGGGGACACCAATGTTCACATCCCTCCAGTCTGGAGAACATCCATTAACCACGACTCTCTGTTTTCTGCCCTTCACACAACTTCCTATACACACTGCCTCATTCCTTTTAATACGGTAAGTACTAATTTTATCAACAAGCCTCCTGTCCTGCATCTTACCAAACACCCTTTCACAATCAATGTCCACAACAACCACTACATTCCCTTTATCAGTCGACGTGAGTTATCTCAAGTGATCCATGTTGGCTGTTCTTAGTTAATGTGTTTTTCTAACAAATGTTGAAATGTTTGCTCCACCTCATCTGGTTTGATCTGTTTCAAGACGCAACAGAAAGGACGAGTTGTCTCCTGGAGTTTAAGATAAATTAGGTTTTAAAAATTATGTTTCAGACAATGAGGGACATCTGGGCTTCGACCCGCCCATTCTGTGCTGCAACTCCCGCCCCTCACACACTCCGATTGGTTGGAAGACCAACTCACCCTCTCACCCCTCCAGTCAATTCCGGACCAATAGGAGGAGCGGAAACTCTCCTTAATCACCAGGGCGGGATTAGTGGTGAGACTGACATCCTGAGGTGCAGTTCGAAAATAAACATTAATTGACCCCGTCAGTTGCAACATTTAATAAAACGAAATTAATAAAAGTTACCAAAAATATTTTTGGAGTACATCAAAGTGGCGGAGCGTCTGCGCTGTGTGTTTGTGCCGGTTAAAATGGCACGAAGAGCTGGGGTTTCAATTTATTTTATTTTCCTTTCTCCAAACGCGCTCTTCCTGCTTCAAATGTTTTTGTTTTTCGGCCTGATATTAAGATCATCAATGGCGGCTGCATCACCCAGCATGCAGCGCGGTACAGATTGTGCCCTATCTGAATCAGTGGAGCCCAGTGCGCAGGCGCAGTAGTGCCTCATTATCGGTCAGTGTGTCCTGAGCATGCGCGGCCAGTCGAGGCTGCGGGAGGAGCGCGTTCGGTGCAGGTCAGAGGATCGGAGCAAGAGGCTCAATAAACCCCGGGGCCCGGGTCCGGGCTCAGGCCCAGGCTCAGGCTTTACAAACCCCGAGTGCGGCCCCAGACCCGAATATAAAACAGTGAACATTATCCCCCCCTCACTACCCGCCGGGAAATGAAGGGGAAATGGGGATCGGTCAGGGAGCGTCTGTAAATGAAGGGGAAATGGTGATCGGTCAGGGAGCGTCTGTAAATGAAGGAGAAATGGTGATAGGTCAGGGAGCGTCTGTAAATGCAGGAGAAATGGTGATCGGTCAGGGAGCGTCTGTAAATGAAGGAGAAATGGTGATCGGTCAGGGAGCGTCTGTAAATGAAGGAGAAATGGTGATCGGTCAGGGAGCGTCTGTAAATGAAGGAGAAATGGCGATCGGTCGGGGAGCGTCTGTAAATGAAGGATAAATGGCGATTGGTCAGGGAGCGTCTGTAAATGAAGGAAAAATGCTGATCGGTCGGGGAGCGTCTGTAAATGAAGGAGAAATGGTGATCGGTCAGGGAGCGTCTGTAAATGAAGGAGAAATGGAGATCGGTCAGGGAGCGTCTGTAAATGAAGGAGAAATGGCGATCGGTCGGGGAGCGTCTGTAAATGAAGGATAAATGGCGATTGGTCAGGGAGCGTCTGTAAATGAAGGAAAAATGCTGATCGGTCGGGGAGCGTCTGTAAATGAAGGAGAAATGGTGATCGGTCAGGGAGCGTCTGTAAATGAAGGAGAAATGGAGATCGGTCAGGGAGCGTCTGTAAATGAAGGAAAAATGCTGATCGGTCGGGGAGCCTCTGTAAATGAAGGAGAAATGGTGATCGGTCGGGGAGCGTCTGTAAATGAAGGAGAAATGGCGATCGGTCGGGAAACGTCTGTAAATGAAGTAGAAATGGCGATCGGTCGGGGAGCGTCTGCAAATGAAGGGGAAATGACGATCGGTCGGGGAGCGTCTGTAAATGAAGGAGAAATGGCGATCGGTCGGGGAGCGTCTGTAAATGAAGGAGAAAGGGCGATCGGTCGGGGAGCGTCTGCAAATGATGGAGAAATGGCGATCGGTCGGGGAGCGTCTGTAAATGAAGGGGAAATGATGATCGGTCGGGGAGCGTCTGTAAATGAAGGAGAAATGGCGATCGGTCGGGGAGCGTCTGTAAATGAAGGGGAAATGGTGATCGGTCGGGGAGCGTCTGTAAACGAAGGGGAAATGTTGATCGGTCGGGGAGTGTCTGTAAATGAAGGAGAAATGATGATCTGTCAGGGAGCGTTTGTAAACGGAGGAGCAATGGCGATTGGTCAGGGAGCGTCTGTAAATGAAGGAGAAATGGTGATCGGTCAGGGAGCGTCTGTAAATGGAGGAGAACTGGTTATCGGTCGCGGAGCATCTGCAAATGAAGGAGAAATGGTGATCGGTCAGGGAGCATCTGTAAATGAAGGAAAAATGGCGATCGGTCAGGGAGCGTCTGTAATTGGAGGAGAAATGGTGATCGGTCAGGGAGCGTTTGTAAACGAAGGAGAAATGGCGATCGGTCAGGGAGCGTATGTAAACGAAGGAAAAATGGTGATCGGTCAGGGAGCGTCTGTAAATGAAAGAAAAATGGTGATCGGCCAGGGAGCGTCTGTAAATGAAGGAAAAAAGGTGATCTCTGTATCTTCAGTCATCCAGAGAGCTCTAGCTTTGGATGCCGTTCCTTTCCTCCTCGTGGGAATCTGTCCACTCTGTACCCGAACCAACTCCTCCTTGAAGGCCTCCCACTGTTCAATTACTGTTCTGCCTGCCAATTTTTGATTCCAATCCACACAGACAAGATCCCTTTTTAACTCACTGGAATTAGCCCTCCTCCAGTTAAGAATTTTCACATTTGACTGTCCCCTGTCCTTTTCCATAACTCTTCTAAACCGAATGAGATTATGATCACTGCTGCCCCACTGAAACATGCTCCACCCTGTCCCACTTCATTCTCCACACCGAGCCCACTGCTGTACTCACACTCACTCTCTCACACTCACTCTCTCACACTCACTCTCTCACACTCACTCTCTCACACTCACTCTCTCACACTCACTCCCTCACACTCACTCCCTCACCCTTTCACTCATGGTTTAGGGCCACTGAAAGATGATGCGATGGGTTTGGATTTCAGCACAGGGAGGAGGGAGAGTGTGTGGGACGGGGATTTACAGCTTTGAGGAATGAGAGAGGAAATAATGTTCCATAGAAAGTAGAGTTATCTGATCTGAATTTCTATCCTGTACTTACAGTGATAACTTTTATAAACTCCTTTAACAGGGGAGGATTTGCAGAGGGAAACTCAAACCAAAGATCACGTCAAGATCTGACAGAGTCACTTGATTCATCAGGACCTGAATATCATCGGCCTTTGAATGTGGAAGGAGAAATGTTTGTCTGTTCTGTCTGTGGGAGAAGATTTCAAACATCAGTGTTAGTGGAAAAGCACCGAGACACACACACACACCAGTGAGAGTGTTCCAGTGCACTGACTGTGGAAAGAGCTTTAACCAGTTACACAGCCAGAAAAAACATCACACCATTCACAGCGGGGAGAAACCATACACGTGTTCTGTGTGTGGACGAGGCTTCAACTGATCGTCCAACCTGGAGAGACACAAGGACACCCGGACCACGGAGAAACCGTGGAAATGTGGGGACTGTGGGAAGGGATTCAATTACCCTTCAGAGCTGGAAACTCATCGACGCAGTCACACTGGGGAGAGGCCGTTCACCTGCTCCGTGTGTGGGAAGGGATTCACTCAGTCATCCGCCCTGCTGACACACCAGCGACTTCACACTGATGAGAGACCTTTTAAATGTTCTGACTGTGAGAAGAGGTTTAAAAGCAAAATTGAACTGCTGAGACACCATCGTGCTCACACTGGGGAGAGGCCATTCACCTGCTCAGTGTGTGGGAAGGGATTCACTCAGTCATCACACGTGCTGAGACACCAGCGAGTTCACGAAATGAGCAGGTCCAACGAGCCGGTCTGTAACACAGGCCAATGACTCAGTGCAGCTCGTTACCCAGTCACTGGGCTCCGTTATAGCCTCTCCTTTGAGTAACACACAAAGAGAAATTGTAAATCTGAAACAGAAAGAGATAATGTATAACACTTCATATCAACCACCAGTTTTTCCCTCTTTCCGGCTTTTAAAACAATCTGTTTCACAGTTTGTCAAACCCGAAATAGCCTTTGGGATTTGCTGATTGAGAATTTCAGTGGAAATTGGGACCGTCACTCAGTATCGGAACAAATATCCCCGCTGAGGTTTCGGGGTTGTTACTGGTTTATTTATATCAGTGAGTGACCAATTTTAAACCAGGTGAGGGTCTAAACCTAAGGTAAGAGCCTGGGATAGACAAGAGATTCTTCAATGTATCAAGTTAAATTACACTGATTCCACCAACACTGGACATCACATCCCTCAAACATTGTTACCTGTTACTGTATAAAACTGGTGAGGGTGGAAATGGGAAATAACTGAAAAAAACTTCATTGTATCAAAGTTAATTCTGATCATTATTATTATACAAACATTCTACAGCCAGTCCCTTAAAAAGGACCCAATATCAAACCAGTCCCCAGTCCTTGGGCCTGTGCCTATGTTGTGATTTGCACTCGCTTCTAACTGACTTGGTATCAGACGCACTCCCGTCAACAGTAAACGGATGGAGCCGGATCCATTAGAGAAAAATGAGGACCAGCCGCTGCCGCCGGAGAGAAGCGAGTCCCGTTCCGAGCCGTGTCTGTCAGGCGCCCGCTGACCCTCTCTTCACTGAAGGGGACCGATTCAGCACCAACTCACACACCCACCATTGGATCATTGAATCACCTTCAACACCTGAATTACATCACCACTTAATCCTCTATACACGAGGAAATACAAACCTTGTCCACGCAACTTGCCCTCATAATTTAAACATTTTAGCCCCGGTATCATTCTGGTGAAACTGCGCTGCATCCCCTCCACGGCCAATATGTCTTTCCTGAGGGGTGTGCCCAGAACTGAATGCAATACTTTAAATGGGGTCTCACCAGAGCTTTCCATCTGGAACATATTTCCACGTCTTTGAATTCCAGCTCCCTTGAGATAAAGGCCAACATCACATTAGACTTTCAGATTATTTTTTCAGCAGTCCACTGGCTTTTAGTGATTTCTGTACTTCGATCCCTAAATCTCTCTGCTCCTCCATAGTTCCGAGCTTCTCACCATTTATAAAATACTCTGATCTATATTGCTTCCGTCCAAAGTGGATGACCTTATACTTCCCCATATTGAAAGTTTGAACAGGCTGGGGCTCTTCTGTATAGAAAAGAGGAGGCTGAGGGTGACCTGATTTCGGGCTTTAAGATTATGTGAGGGTTTTATAGGTTAGGCATAGACAAGGTGTTTGCACTTGTGGGAGTGGGGACTTTAAAACATTGGGGCCATGAATATAATCCAGTCACTAATGTATCCAATCTGGCATTCAAGAGAAACAGACTTCCCCAGAGAGGCGTTAGAATGTGCAACTCGCCACCACAAGGAGTAGTTAAGGCGAATAGAATGGATGCATTTACGGGGAAGCTGGATCAGCACATCGAGGAGAAGGGAATATTAGAGTTTGCTCATAGGGTTAGATGAAGAGGGGTTGGAGGAGGCTCGTCTGCAGCATAAACACCGGTATAGTCTGGTTGGGCCGAATTGCCTGTTTCTGTGATGTACATTCGATGTAATTCTATGTAAGCTCCATCTGACACAGTTTTACCAACTCACTGAATCTATCAATTTCCCTTTGTAACTTTATGCTCCCATCTACACTACTCACTGCGCCTCCTAACTCGATGTCAGCGACAAACGTGAGTGTTCGGCTCTCTATTCCTTCATCTCCCTCATTTATACATATCGGAAAAAGCTGATGCCCCAGAACTAATCACATCCGGCCAATTTGAGTACATCCCTTATTATCCTGGGCCTCTGCCTCCCACCTTCTAACCAACTCCCGACCCATTTCAATAGGTTGCCTTAAATTCCACGCACTCTAATTTTTGTTGACAGTCTCTTATGTGGTCCCTTATTGGATGCCTTTGGAAGTCAATGTCCATCTAACACCCAGAGACACTCCATTATCGAGCACGTTAGTTACATCTTCAAAAAGATCAACGAGCTTTGTTAGACTTGACTTCCCCTTTACAAATCCATGCTGGCTCTCTCTGATTACTCCAAATTTATCCAAGTGCTCAGTCATTCTTTCCCCAATAACGGATACTGGTAACTTCCCCACAACAGGCATCAGACTGATAGGCCTAGAATTTCCAACTTTATCTCTCCGACCCATCCGAAATAATGGAGTGACATTGACAATGTTTCAATTAAAGCAACAATTCCTGAATCAAGAGAGTTTTGATCGATCATGAGTAAGCATGTACAAGTTCCTTACCTATTCCTCTTATTCCCCTGGGATGGTAAACATCAGGTCCTGGAGATTTGACAATCTTCAATCTCATTATTTTCTCCATTGCCATTATTTTATTTACACTGAATCCCCTTGATTTATTTACAGTTTTCCTCGTGTCTCTGCTATGTTCGCCTCATCCTTTTCTATGAAGACCGATGCAAAGTAAATATTTAGCAACTCTGCCATTTCCTGATTTTCAATTACAATATCACCTCCATCTGTCTTTAAGGGTCCCACATTACTCTTAGTCACCCTTCTTTCTCTTAATATACCTGTAAATACCTTGATTGTTGTTGTTATTTTCCCTCACAAGTTTTTTCTCCTTTTCCCTTTTTGGACCTCTTCGGTTTTTTCGTTTCAGCACCACAATAAACAAGACTTCGCTGTAAAGTTCGGCTCAATAGTTCTCCAATGTCAGAGCGAGAATTGTCTGAACCCCGAATTTATTTAATGTAAGAAACACAAGCACACTTAATCATCGGTGTATCAACACACTGATGGATACACAAAGATAAACACAGCGAGAAATGCAGGCAGTATCAGGATGCACAGGTAAACGGACAAGGGAAATGGACAAAGATCAAACGGTCTGTGCCTCGAACAGACAGTAACGTGTCGCTGATCGATATTAGTGAGACGAGGTGGGGAATAGGTGATGTGAATTGGTGCTGTGGTTTAGTTGGTTAAAGCATCTGTTTTGTAAACAGGCGATCCTGGGTTCAACTCCCAGCAGTGCCTTGTGTCACTTATTATTTTTACCTAATTTGTGGAATTAAGTGACAAAGTCACACTTTGGAATTGGTATTTGTTGAGGTTTGAGGAGGAAACCGATATCAGAATGACTGTTGAAAAACACCATTTCATCGCACAGACAGACCTCTCATAGAATGTGTCTGTAACACTTTAATTTAAGGACACGTTCTTGTTTCTGGGCTCGTCGGGGTCAGGGTATAATTCACGATTTATGTCATTGAGGAGCGAATGGTTGTCTCCTAGACCTCCGAATAGCAGTGATAAAGTTCGAGGATACACAGAAGCGGACAGGGTGGTCGGGGTCTGGAACTCACTGTCTGAAAGGGTGGTCGAGGCAGAAAACCTCAACTCATTTCAAAAGTGCATGGATGTGCATTTGAAGTGCCGTAACCTACAGGGCTACGGACCAAGCCCTGGAAAGTGGGATTAAGCTGGATAGCTCTTTGTCGGCCGTCACAGACACGATGGGCCGAATGGCTTCCTTCTGTGCTGTAGCTTTCTATGATTCTATGATTCCGTGTGTGGGAAGGGATTCACTCAGTCATCACACGTACTGAGACACCAGGAAGTTCAAAAGTGACTGCAGGGGTTGGATTCTGCTGTTAATCCCATCCAGGACTGAACCATGTTCATTCTGACAGTTGGGGTTTGTTTCTTCTGATGTTAATAAGCCCTATAACTGGGCTGGAGTTTAATATTCTGGATATCTGTTAAATAAATCAGTTTTGTTTTAATCACCTTGTTGTAGATTTTGGTCTTTCCCACCTGAGTGTTTAGCATCACCTGACTGGAGCTCAGAAAGGACAATCTGGGGGGAGGATCGTCCGGTGGGAACAGAACTTCAGCCTGGACACAGTCCTTCAGGGCCACACTGAGAGGGGCAAACGGCACTTTGGTCTTTCTCGTCTCTCTTCACTGACAGAAAAGTCACCGTGAGGCATCCAGTCTAAAAATGACCGTGGTAATTATTCTATGAAGATTTAACCTGTTTGTGTGACAGTCCTGAGTCTACCATTTAAGGCTGGTGTTAACTCATTTAAAATAAACCCGTTTAAAATAAATGGGTTATGAATTGTGATTTCCGTGAAGCCAATGTTCCATTCCTTTATATGATTCATGTGCCTGCTCTCCGACAACAGGGTAAATGGTGGAATATCAGCCCTGCTCAGCCGGCAATGATCACGGTACATTTTCTTGCAGACAAAACACACATTGAAACCCTGGAACTTTGAGGCGATGAATCCTGAGGGAAAATGAAATTAGGGCTCGAAACATCAAACTTTCGCACCAACCGATAGCACCACCGAGACAGGTGAAGAATTCACCCACTGAACCAGTAACTCACTGAGCTCAACTTTTTGATTGCAGTGACCAATAGAACAGTTGTCTCCATCCAGTCCAAAATGAATGGTTGAAACTTGCAGGAGTGAAAATCCAACGAGCCGGTCTTCACTCTTAAACCAGCAACTGTGAAGTTAAGAGAAACGTGCCGGAGAAATACTCGATTTCAGCGCGGTGACACTGGGCCAGAGTAAAGCTCAGTTAATATGATCGCCGAGTGGCGAGAGGGTGGATTTGGAATTCCTGAGCGACCGCACTGCGCATTTTCCAGATCTGCTTGGAGCACCAATCCCTTCAATTCATCACTTACAGGGACAATTCGATTCTCGGTTTCTTTTCCCTGAGCTTGGTGAAATTTTTAAAAATTGAAAGCGACCAATATCAGAGCGAACCTCGTCACCGACATGCTCACAGATACAGAGCGGCCACACTCTACTTCAGTGAGATGAAAGACCAGAGCGGTTTCAAGGTGGAATGTAATTGCAAAGAAAGCTCGATCAATGAAAGTGCAGGTCATTGAGGTGCCTTTAAAGTCCTGATTGTTTGAACTGAATTTCTTCCGAAAGCGCTTGAGATTCAGGTGGAGTGATTTGGGGACTTCCTTTCCCTCTTTGCAAAAGTTTGAACCGCAGATCAAGATCAAAAGTCCCGGGCTAAATTAGGGATTCGCCGGGGTATGAACCTCGCATCGAGAATTATACCCCGACCTCAATGAGCCCAGAAACAAGAACGTGTCGTCACATTTACATGTCACGGTCACATTCTAAACTGGTTTGCCCTGTACTGTACATTACTGTCTAAATATTACAGATAAGCAGAGCACTTGAGCTGTCACAGCTGTGACTTTGACTTTTCTCCCTCTCCTCTCGATCTCCCCGGCAACTGCCACTAACCACAATCTTCTCTCACACTTCTCCATCAGGAAGTTCCGAGCCTCGGTTTTCAAATGAAATAACGCCCATCTCTCCAATCACCGACAGCCCAGAGAGAGTTTCATAATTTCAGCTCCCACTTTGCCCAAATCCTCCTTAAAGTACCATGAAAATAATTGTCCTTAAGTCACTAATAATATAATTAAGAACTTTTATTGTCTGGGGTTTTGTTTCAGATTCCACGGCTTTTAAAGGTCACTGCGGATGTTTAACGAATCGCCTCTTGGTTGGAGGTTTCTGTGTGGGAAAGATCAGGAAGTGATAATTGAGAGACCGAGGATGAAGCTGTTTGATGGGAGCACTGGGGACACAGACCGTGCGCGGCTCCAGTGGAGCAATCGGTCAGCGCGCGTTATTTCTACAATAATTATACACTCGAGAAATGCTGGGGTTGTGAGTTTCAGCACCATCTAAAGTAGTTGAACCTTCTCAACATTTTGACTGGAGTTCAAGGTACAACCGGTTCCATAACACATCGACTTCTTCATGTCCCCATGTGGGCACTGAGGCTCCTCTGGCCTCCCGTCTTGCAATAGCAGGTGAGAGTTTATTTGTTTATAGGAGGGAGAGGGGGCGATTGGCGAGAGCTGAAATGGTAAAGCGGCCGGCACGACATCTTTAAATCTAAAGAACCAAACACACAATTCTTCTTTCCGTGAAGCAGGGATTCATCGGTTTGAAGTGTCGTGTAGGGAAAATTCGGGAGGCAAATCTGCTGCCTGGTGTCACGGTGTAACGGGTGAAATTATTCAGCTTTCAATTGTTGATCGGCTGAAATGTCGAGAGGCCTTTTCCAGCTCCCGTGTGGAACAAGTTCAGCTTTTGAGCCATTGGGTAAAGTGTTTTATTTAATTGCTGCGAACGAATGACAAGACATTTTGTACAAACAAGAGGAATTGTAAAATCACGAGTTCGCTGTCCATGTTTCTTACATCATGTTCAACAGAAACAAGGATTCTCCTCAACACGTTGCTGAAAATTGTATAAAAGAGATACTCCCCCCAATTCGACATCGACGGGGATAATTCAGAGTCCCACCATGAATCTGTATGATGGAAACTAATTTAACAGCGAGCCTGGATAGCTCAGTCGGTAGAGCATCAGACTTTTAAAACAGGTAGTGATCTGAGGGTCCAGGGTTCAAGTCCCTGTTCAGGCTAAGAGTTTTAAAACAGCTGGCAAGTTCTGCTTTTCCAGCGGACCAACATCAGCGAAAGGAGCAAGAGTTGGCCATTCAGTCCCTCGAGCCTGCTCCGCCATTTGATGAGGTCATCGCTGATCTTCGACCTCAACTCCACTTTCCCGACCTGTCCCCATATCTCTTGAGTTCCTTCGTGTCCAAAATTCGATCTATCTCAGTTTTGAATCTGTTCAATGGCTCAGCATCCACAGCCCTCTGGGGTGGAGAATTCCAATGGTTCACAACCCGCTCAGTGAAGAAATCTCTGTACTAAATGGCCGCCCCCTTATCTTGAGATTATAACCAATACTTCCAGACTCTCCAGCTAGGGGAAACAACATCCCAGCATCTACCCTGTCACTTTCGCCCCAGACAAATTGCTCGCACAAAATGGAATTTACTGTTAGAACACGAAAGACTTGTTCAGACAATGACAGCACCAAGTGCGGGTAGGCAGGGACATGAAATGGACAGTGAGGGGAAATATTACCACAAGCTGCTGGTGGAACTGTTTCCATTTCCAAAACACACGCACCGAATCAGTGCAGCTCCTGGGAAAGGTGCAAGGCAACGCAGGACTGTCATGTCTCACTTGAAGCAATTGACACACACAAGATTCTGCCATCACGAGCCATCTCCTTCTGTTTCTGTCACTACTTTATCTCCAGCTTCCTCTGCTCCTCCAGATGCCGGTGAATTAGATGTTCAAAGCAAATACTGCGACTTAACGAGAAAAAATACCTTAACTGGAAAGCAGGAGAGGTGAAGAATGATGCTGGGTATTGAGAGACGATGGATTTTGCAGATACCAGGATAAATAGACACAACGACCTCATCTCCCTGCTTCTTCGGATACTGAATATCTTCATGCTCAAGAGATGTTCTCACTGCCCCAGGCCCATTTTCTCCAGTCGCATCTCCCACCAATCTTGCACACGCTGCTTCGCTCTGAAATTGTGCACTTTTTTCACACTGGGGTTTAATTTGAAGAAAACATTGCTGTGATCAGCTGGTGTTGTTAAGGAGACGGAGCACAAGAAGATACATAAAAGGCAAATGATAACAGTGACTGTTAAGACCCTGTGAGCTACAGTTAAAGGTCGGTAACATTTAAAGTGTCAGGCAGCAGATCTTTTCAAAATCTTGACACAAATGGCAAGAAAACACAACGCAGAATTTGATCAATGTCATGACTTTCAAATAGCAGACATTTTATACACAAGGCAAGAAAGATTTACAAGGGTGTTGCCTGGACTGTAGAATTTTAGCTAAGAGGAAAGATTGGATAGGTTGGGGATGTTTTCTTTAGAACAGAGGAGACTGAAGGCAGATTTAATTGAGGTGAACAAAATTATGAGGGGCCAAGATTGTGTGGATTAGAAGGACCCACTTCTCTTAGCAGAGAGGTTAATAACCAGGGGCATAGATTTAAAGTGATTGGTAGGAGGATTAGTGGGGAACTGAGGAGAAATTCTTTCACCCAAGGGTTGTGGGGGTCTGGAACTCACTGCCTGAAAGGGTGATAGAGGCAGATACCCTCATCGCATTTAAAGAGTACGTGGGTATGTACTTGAAGTGCCGTGACCTACAAGGCTACAGACCAAGAGCTGGAAAGTGGGATTAAGCTGGATAGCTCTTTTTCGGCCGGTACGGACATGTTGGGCCGAATGGCCTCTTTCTGTGCTATAAATTTCATTGATTCTATGATTCTATTTAACAGTAAGCAGGGTAGTTTAGGGGTCATGAGAACGCTACTGAAGAAAAATAACTGCTGGGAAACAAGCAATGTGTCCTTGTAAACCACAGATCAGGGAGGTTCCAGCTCCAGTGACAGAGATGGATCACAACAGGATATATAAGTGAGGGGATACTGATGTAAGGGTCAGTCAGGACTGGAGACACCGGAGATCAAGCTCAGGGCGGGATCATCTCGTGTATACGGAAGACTTGCATGTTTACTCTGGTGGAGGAAAAAGAATTTGCTCATATATTTCTTAATAAGATATTAAAGTTGCTGACCCTCAGACTTGTTAATTAATAAGACAATCTGTGGATGTCACAATGAAGTCACTGACTCCTCTTCACAGTTCCCCACGCTTCCAATTTTGGCGTCATCTAGAGATTTTCACCTTGTGTCCCACATACCCAAGCTGAGATCATTCTCTATATTGAGAAGAGCAATGGTCCCAACACTGACCCTGGGGGACACCACTGTTTACATCCCTCCAGTTTGAAGAACATCCATTAACCACTACTCTCTGTTTTCTGCCCTTCACACAAATTCCACCCACACTGCCCCATTCATTTTAATAGCCTCCTGTCCGGCAGCTTGTCAAATACCTTTTCACAATCCATCTACACAACATCCACTACATTCCCTTTATCAGTAGACTTGAGATATCTCAAATAATCCATGTTGGCTGTTCTTAATTCATGTGTTTTTCTAACAAATGTTGAAATGTTTGCTCCACCTCATCTGGTTTCATCTGTTTCAAGCCACAACAGAAAGGTTGAGTTTTCTCCTGGAGCTGAAGATGCTTCAGACAATGAGGGACATCTGGGCTTCGACCCGCCCATTCAGTGCCGCAACTCCCGCCCCTCACACACTCTGATTGGTTGCAGGACCAGCTGTCCGCTCATCCCTCCAGTCAATTTACCAAAAGACCACAAGAGAAAGGAGCAGGAGTCGGCCATTCGGCCCCTCGAGCCTGATCCACCATTTAATGAGATCATGGCTGATCTAATATTTAGATTAATTCGACTTTCCCGCCCTTTCCCCATATCCTTTGACTCCTTTTCTGATTAAAAATTTGTCTAACTCAGCCTTGAATGTGCTCAATGAATCAGTCTCCACAGCTTTTTGGGGTAAAGAATTCCAAAGATTCACAACCCTCTGGGAGAAGAAATTCCTCCTCATGTCCGTCTTAAACGAGCGACCCCTTATTCTGAGACTATACCCCCTAGTTTTAGATTCCCCCATGAGGGGTAACATCCTCTCAGCATCAACCCTGTTGAGCCCCCTCAGAATCTTGTATGTTTCAATAAGATCTCCTCTCATTCTTCTAAACTCCAATAATTATAGACCAAACCTGTTCAATCTTTCCTTTTCAGACAACCCTTCCATACCCGGAATCAACCTCGTGAACCTTCTCTGAACTGCCTCCAATGCAAGTATGCCCTTCCTTAAATAAGGTCACCAGAACTGTACGCAGTACTCCAGATGTGGTCTCACCAGCACCCTGTAGAGTTGTCGCATGACTTCCCTGCTTTTATACTCCATCCTGCTAGAAATAAAGGCCAATATTCCGTTTGCCTTCCGGATTACCTGCTGCACTTGTATGTTAACTTTTTCTGTTTCATGTAGGAGGACACCAAGGTCCCTCTGTACCGCAGCGTTTTGTAGTATTTCTCCATTCAAATAATATTTTGCTGTTTTATTTTTCCTCCCAAAGTGGATGACTTCACATTTTCCCACATGAGATTCCATCTACCAAATTTTTGCCCATCCGTTCAACCTGTCAATATCTCTTTACAGACACTTTGTATCCTTATCGCAATTTGCTTTTCCACCAATCTTTGTATCATCAACAAATTTGGCCACAAGACACCCTGTTCCTTCATCCAAGCCATGAATATATATTGTAAATAGTTGAGGCCCCAGCACTGAGCCCTGCGGCACCCCACCGACAAAAGGAAATTCCAATCAATTCCTGCTGCTCCTATTGGTCGGGATATCTCCTTAATCACAAGAGCGGGGTTAATAGTGAAACTGACGGTCCTGAGGTGCAGTTGCAAAATAAACATTAATTGAACCCGTCAGTTGCAACAATTAATAAAACGAAATTAATAAAAGTTACCGAAAAAAATATTTTCTGGAGTTCACCAATGTGGGGCGGGGGCTTCGATGCTGTGTGTTTGTGCCGGTTTAAATGGCACGAAGGGCTGGGCTTTCAGTTTATTTTATTATCCTTGGTCCAAACGCGCTCTTCCTGCTTCAAATGTTTTTGTTTTTCGGCCTGATATTATGATCATCAATGGCGGCTGCATCACCCAGCATGCAGCGCGGTACAGATTGTGCCCTATCTGAATCAGTGGAGCCCAGCACGCAGGCGCAGTAGTGACATTATCGGGCAGTGTGTCCTGAGCATGCGCGGCCAGTCGAGGCTGCGGGAGGAGCGCGTTCGGTGCAGGTCAGAGGATCGGAGCAAGAGGCTCAATAAACCCCGGGGCCCGGGTCCGGGCTCAGGCCCAGGCTCAGGCTTTACAAACCCCGAGTGCGGCCCCAGACCCGAATATAAAACAGTGAACATTATCCCCCCCTCACTACCCGCCGGGAAATGAAGGGGAAATGGGGATCGGTCAGGGAGCGTCTGTAAATGAAGGAGAAATGGTGATCGGTCAGGGAGCGTCTGTAAATGAAGGAGAAATGGTGATCGGTCGGGGAGCGTCTGTAAATGAAGGAGAAATGGTGATCGGTCAGGGAGCGTCTGTAAATGAAGGAGAAATGGTGATCGGTCAGGGAGCGTCTGTAAATGAAGGAGAAATGGTGATCGGTCAGGGAGCGTCTGTAAATGAAGGAGAAATGGTGATCGGTCAGGGAGCGTCTGTAAGTGAAGGAGAAATGGTGATCGGTCAGGGAGCGTCTGTAAATGAAGGAGAAATGGTGATCGGTCGGGGAGCGTCTGTAAATGAAGGAGATATGGTGATCGGTCAGGGAACGTCTGTAAATGAAGGAGAAATGGTGATCGGTCAGGGAGCGTCTGTAAATGAAGGAGAAATGGTGATCGGTCGGGAGCGTCTGTAAATGAAGGAGAAATGGTGATCGGTCAGGGATCGTCTGTAAATGAAGGAGAAATGGTGATCGGTCAGGGAGCGTCTGTAAATGAAGGAGAAATGGTGAACGGTCAGGGAGCTTCTGCAAATGAAGGAGAATTGGTGATCTCTATATCTTCAGTCATCCAGGGAGCTCCAGCTTTGGATGCGGTTCCTTTCCTCCTCGTGGGAATCTGTCCACTCCGTCCCCGAACCAACTCCTCCTTGAAGGCCTCCCACTGTTCAATTACTGTTCTGCCTGCCAATTTTTGATTCCAATCCACACGGACAAGATCCCTTTTTAACTCACTGGAATTAGCCCTCCTCCAGTTCAGAATTTTCACATTTGACTGTCCCCTGTCCTTTTCCATAACTGTTCTAAATCTAATGAGATTATGATCACTGCTGCCCCACTGAAACATGCTCCACCTGCCCCACTTCATTCTGCACACTGAGCCCACTGCTGTATTCACACTTTCTCACACTCACTCTCTCACACTCACTTCCTCACACTCTCTCACATTCACTCTCACACTCACTCTCTCACATTCCTCTCTCACCCTTTCACTCATGGTTTAGGGCCACTGAAAGATGATGCGATGGGTTTGGATATCAGCACAGGGAGGAGGGAGAGTGTGTGGGACAGGGATTTACAGCTTTGAGGAATGAGAGAGGAAATAATGTTCCATAGAAAGTAGAGTTATCTGATCTGAATTTCTATCCTGTACTTACAGTGATAACTTTTATAAAGCCCTTTTACGGGGAGGATTTGCAGAGGGAAACTCAAACCAAAGATCACATCAAGATCTGACAGAGTCACTCGATTCATCAGGACCTGAATATCATCGGCCTTTGAATGTGGAAGGAGAAACGTTTGTCTGTTCTGTCTCTGGGAGAAGATTTCAAACATCAGTGTGAGTGGAAAAGCACCGAGACACACACACCCGAGTGAGAGTGTTCCAGTGCACTGACTGTGGAAAGAGCTTTAACCAGTTACACAGCCAGAAAAAACATCGCACCATTCACAGCGGGGAGAAACCGTACACGTGTTCTGCGTGTGGACGAGGCTTCAACTGATCGTCCAACCTGGAGAGACACAAGGACACCCGGACCAGGGAGAAACCGTGGAAATGTGGGGACTGTGGGAAGGGATTCAATTACCCTTCAGATCTGGAAACTCATCGACGCCGTCACACTGGGGAGAGGCCGTTCACCTGCTCCGTGTGTGGGAAGGGATTCGCTCAGTCATCCACCCTGCTGACACACCAGCGAGTTCACACTGGGGAGAGGCCGTTCACCTGCACCGTGTGTGGGAAGAGATTCACTCGGTCATCCCACCTTCTGTCACACCAGCAAGTTCACACTGATAAGAGACCTTTAAATGTTCTGACTGTGGGAAGAGATTTAAAATCAGAAACGAACTGCTGAGACATCGACGCACTCACACTGGGGAGAGACTGTTCACCTGCTCCGTGTGTGGGAAGAGATTCACTCGATCATCCCACCTTCTGAAACATTAACTTGTTGACACTATTGAGTGACCTTTTCATGCAGTGACTGTGAGAAGAGCTTTAAAAGCAGAAATGAACTGCTGACACATCAACACATGCCCATTGGTTGAGAGACTGTTCACCTGCTCCGTGTGGGGGAAGGGATTCACTCAGTCATCCCACCTGCTGAGACACCAGCGAGTTCACATATGACTGCAGGGGTTGGATTCTGCTGTTAATCCCATCCAGGACTGAACCATGTTCATTCTGACAGTTGGGGTTTGTTTCTGCTGATGTTAATAACCCCTATAACTGGGCTGGAGTTTAATATTCTGGATATCTGTTAAATAAATTGGCTTTGTTTTAAACCCTTGTTGTAGATTTTGGTGTTTCCCACCTGAGTGTTTAGCATCACCTGACTGGAGCTCAGAAAGGACAATCTGGGGGGAGGATCGTCCGGTGGGAACAGAACTTCAGCCTGGACACAGTCCTTCAGGGCCACACTGAGAGGGGCAAACGGCACTTTGGTCTTTCTCGTCTCTCTTCACTGACAGCAAAGTCACCGTGTGGTGTCCAGTCTAAAAATGACTGTGGTAATTATTCTATGAAGATTTAACCTGTTTGAGTGACAGTTCTGAGTCTACCATTTAAGGCAGGCGTTAACTCATTTAAAATAAACCCATTTAAAATAAATGGGTTAAAGTCTGCATCAAAGTAGCAGAGGGAGGAGTTCACAGGAGCCTGTTAACTGCTGGTGCAATTATACAACAGTCATTTGATCTCCAGATAAAGAAGGACCTGCAGTGTGTTCCAGAATTCCCGGTTTTATTGATGTGTGCATGTTGGACACCAGGATCACTAAAAATACACGACCCGGACCATCCACAGGGTGGGAGCGATCCCGACAGTTACTCTGGGATCACTCCCACTGCGGAACTCCACCACTGACCCTGCTGAAGGTTGTAGGCTCAGGGAGTGTGGCCTCCAGGAGTGGATTGTAAGATAGCTGACAAAGATATGCTGAGGTACCAGAGGAATCCTTACTAAGGAACCGTCTGGGGCTTTACCTCTCAGTGTGGGTCTCGCGGTGAATGATTCCTGACTCCCCGAACTGTCTTACATTTAACCCAGATCAGATCAGGATGAATTCAGTTTACAGGAGAATTGGGTCAAATATCACCCACAATCGAGGGAGACAAAAGCAGCCATTAGAGAAGCTCAGAGATCTTTGGAAAAGAAGATGGTGCACAATTCTGAGAATAATAGCAAATGTCTTTCCAGCTACGTCAGGAGTCAGAAGACCATTAAAGATGCTTTAGGGCCACTGAAAGACAGTTCAGGACAGATTCCCGGGCTATGGCAGAGCTGTTGAATGACTATTTCTCATCAGTCTGCACTCCTGTGGATGATGCTCAGATTCCAGCTGTGGGATGTGCTGTCAACAATAACATCATAAATATTAATATAGAATGGGATGTCATTTTGGATAAAATATGAACTCTCAAAATGCATTGTGCTCCAGGTCCAGATGATATCCACCCCCGGGTGTTTAAAGAGATGGGACGGGTGCTCTGTGAGCCCCTTGCCTGTATCTTCAACAGCTCAATAGAGTCACGGATTGTCCCCTGAGATTGGAAGGGAGCTCACGTAGTTCCCATTTTCATTAAAGGGGACAAATCAGAGCTGGGGAATAACAGGCCCATCAGTGTGACCTCGATCAGAGGGAAGATGCTTGAAGGGATCCTAAGAGATGCTGTTTATGATCACGGGGAATGAGAAGGAGCCATTAGAGATACTCAACACGGCTTCTGGGAAAGAAAATGGTGTCTTACAAACTTGCTTGAGTTTTTTGAAGAAGTTGCTGGGTTAGTGGATGAGGGTAATCCGGTTCACATTATCTATCTCAGGGATGTCAAACTCATTTCCTATGGTGAACCTGACCCGATATCCTGGCACTTGGCCTGGGCCACATTCAGCAAAAGTTATTAAACTAGAAATAGATGAAGATGAACTATATTGGTATTTACTTACATTTAGATTTTATTTACAGCGACTGCTGCTCCCGATACCTGGCACCTCTGAGCTTGAACTATTGCACCAACATTTGGAGTAAATGACTGGGCTGAGGCCTGTCTTGGATAAAAACATGAGGACCACTTGTCATTACAGAACTGTGTGCCCCAAACACTAACCGTGGAAGTGAATTCCACAGACTGCCTACTCCCGATGTAAGGAAGTTTCTCTTGACTACTGCTCTAAAACAGAGAGTGGGGTTAATTGTAGCGACTCACACTGTATAAGGTGGAAAGTGGGGCTCCACAAGGATTGGTTCTGGGACCACTGTTCACAATTCACATCAACGAATTGGACTCGGGAATCGGAAGTACAATTTCAAAATTTACAGATGACACCAGATTGGCGGGGTGGGGTGGAGTTTGGATAATATTGATGAAGATTGCGACCAAATACAAAATACATCAATAAACTTGCAAAATGGGTGTATAATTGGCCAATGAATTTTAATGCAGATGACAGTGAAGTGGAGCATTTTGGGAGCAAGAATTTGGAAATTGTGCCCTGTATCCCCAAGTCCAAGTCATTAATGTATATCAAGGAAAGCAGTGGTCCCAGCACCGACCCCTGGGGAACACCACTGTACACCTCCCTCCATTCCGAAAAACAACCGTTCACCACTACACTCTGTTTCCTGTTATTTAGCCAATTCTGTATCCATGCTGCTACTGCCCCTTTTATTCCATGGGCTTGAATCTTGATGACAAACCTATTATGCGGCACTTTATCTGACACCTTTTCGAAGTCCATACACACCACATTAACTGCATTGCCCTCATCTGCTCTCTGTTACCTCATCAAAAAACTGGATCAATTTAATGAAACACGATTTGCCTTTAACAAATCCGTGCTGCCTTTCCCTAATCCTTGTCCAAGTGACTGCTAATTCTGTCCCGGATTATCGTTGCGAGAACTTTCTCCACTACTGAGGTTAAACTGACTGGTCAGTAGTTGCTGGATTTTTTCTTTCACCCTTTCTTGAACAGGGGTGTAACATTTGCAATTCTCCAGTCCTCTGGCATCACCCCCATATCTAAGGATGTTTGGAGGTTTTTTGCCAGTCCCTCTGCAATTTCCACCGTTACTTCCCTCAGCAACCGAGGATGCATCCCATCCGGACCAGATGACGTATCTACTTTAAGTACAGCCAGCCTTTCCAGAACCTCCTCTTTATAAATTTTTAGCCAATCCAGTATCTCGACAACATCTTCCTTCATTGACACTCTGGCAGCGTCTTCTTCCTTGGGAAAGACAGATGCAATGTATTTATTTAGTACCTCCGCCATGCGCACTGCCTCCCACTGCTACTAATGCGTTATAATCTGGGCCAGTGGTGCAATGGATAACGCATTAGGTTCGATTCCTACCTGGCTTGGATTTTTTTATGCAAAATTTTATGGCCTTCAATACCTTGCAAGCTGTCCTACTTGGTGGTGCTGCCTGGCTCCATACCTGGGAAGTGCCTTCTCAGTGCAGCAAGCAGTGCATCAGTGTCATAATCTGAAGGTGCTGAATTTAATCTTCAGAGAAGGCATCAAGGATTACGAAGCTTTTTTTCCATCTCTCACCTCATCTTTCCATCTTTGCTGCATCGCAAAATCAAGAACTTTTGTTTACTGCAGCATATCAAAAGATTCACTGCCCCTTGATCTCTCTGTACCCAAACACACAGTGAAGTTTAGGAAGTCCATGGGCGATGGACTCACTGACAACACTCTTGTTTCTGTATAATTGCACCAAGACAAACGGTGAGTGGAGAATATAATCAACGATCCCGCTACTTCTCACAGGCCAAGTGAGCGCTCCACCAGTTGAGCTAATTCCTCGTTTGCTGTTTGTAAATCGCCCCTCACAGTTCCTGCCTCACACTCGCCTTCAAGCTGCTCCAAGACCAGCAGAGAAATCTTGCCTTGGGTTGCCGCTCCCTGAATATATTAAATACTTTGCTCCAATCGGCGGTATCGAGCATCAGCAAGTGAGGAACAGCAGAACAGGAAGCCGCAGTAATCATGAGTGATGCTGAGAAGAGCCCGAGCCTTCGGAAGGAAGACGAGGTCACCGGAAAGCAACAGCCGCCCGAGCTCGAGGAGCAGCGAGAGCCCTGACTGACTGACTGATCGAAGACCATTTTGCCTGAAATTGAGGGCGATTTCAAGTGTTGCTGCTCAAAGGCACTCCCTGCTGGTGAGCAGAGGGAAATGCTCGAGTGAAACAGGCGTGCTCGGGCAGCACAGAAAGCTTTTTGGTTTTGGAAAGGAAAAGTGGTGTCCTGTGCCTGAGTGGCAACATGTTTATCTGTGAGCTGCCTGTGAAGTTCAGAGAGTGACCTTGAGGTAATTGCTGCTTATTCCAAAATCACACTCACTCCTTCGAGCCGGAATTGAACCAGCGACCTAAGGATGACTTTATTTTGTTTTATTCACTACAGTCCTCCGCTCTACCAGCTGAGCTATCGAAGGGAAGTGATAAACAGTGCTGTCTTTGGTGATTGTTCACCGTGCGCCTGTTGACACGTTCAGACTCGTGGAGTCCGGTGCTGATCGAAGACTTCTTTTGCCTGAAAGCGAGAGCTGAGTGTTTTGAAGTGTTGCTGCTCAAAAGCGCTCCCTGCTGGTGAGCAGAGGCAGAGCAGCCTTGTTTGGGCAGACACAGAAAGTTTTCAGGTTTGAGAAAGGAAAAGAGGCGTCCTGTGCCTTCATGGCAACATGTTAATCTGTGAGGTGCCTGTAAAGTTAAGAGAGCGACCTTGAACTAATTGCTGCTTATTGCAAAATCACGCGTTCTCCTTCGAGCAGGAATTGAACAAATGACGGAAGGATGACTTTGTCTTATTTTCCACGACAGTCTTGTCGCTCGACCAGCTGAGATATCGAAGGGAAGCGGCAAAAATGTTTCACTTTGGTGATTGTTCACCGTGCACCTTTGACACACCCGGACTCGTGGATTCCAGTGCTCATGACTGAGGCTGACTCGGGACCTGCTCATACCGCAGTGCTGTGGGAGTGGGAGCTGCTCCGTGTTCTCCACAGCCTGGGCCAGTGACACAATGAATAATGGGACTGATTATTGATCTGGAGATTGTGGGTTCAAGTTTACGGAGGGTGTAAAGTGGAAGGCCGGGCCTGGAGAGCATTGGAATAGTCGAGTCTGGAGGTAAACAAAGGCACGGATGAGGGTTTCAGCAGCAGAACATCATTCTGGAAGTTGGGATTTGTTTCTGCTGATGTTAATAACCGCTATAACTGGGCTGAAATTCAATATTCTGGATCGATGTCAAATAAATCAACTTTGTTTCAAACAGAATGGGTCAATTACTTGATAAATTCAAGATAAGAGACTAATTGATGTCCTCATTACCGATTATTATGCCTTTTCTCCTTTCTCACTGTAGATTATTTCAGTTCTCATCCCTTCAATTACTGTCATGGCCAAGTCCCAGCTCCGCAGTCCTTCCCGAGTGCCTCTCCCAGCCTTGGGATCCAGGGAAGGTATCAGTAATGTACCCGGGATCACTAAACACAAAACCCAGTCTGTGAATCACTTTCAGCTACTGGACTTATCGTGTGTCCCACAGCATCTCTCTCACCTTCGATGTGTGAATAGAGCATCAGGCCTGGGAATCTCGTCTTAAATTTAAATACACTCAGCAAATGTATTTAACAAAATACAAACAAGTAAACACATCACGGCCCAATAATCCAGCACTAAATTCAAAGGAGTAAGTCTGTTATCAAACTCCTTGAGTGGACAGAATAAAGAAAAATCCCAACTCTACGATCCCCTCGAATTCTTTGCAAATTCCTTACAAATCTTGACAGTAATCAACAAGTCTAATTGAATGTTGACCTTTATCTTGAGTGGGGTTGGAATACAGAAGTGATGCTTCAGTTGTAATGAACCTTGGTCAGACCCCACCTGGAGAACTGGGCACCGAACCGAGGGAGAGATAAATCGGCCTTAGAAAAGGTACAGTGCAGATTCACCAGAATGATGCCGGGGTTAAAAGGGTTAAATTATGAGGACGGGTGGCATAAACTTGGTTTTTATTCCCATGAGTTTAGAACATTGAGATGTGATCTCATCGAGATGTTTAAAATAATAAAGGGATTCAATAAGGTAGATTCAGAGAAATGATTTCTTCTGGAGGGGAATCCAGAACAAGAGGGCATAAGAAATAGGAGCAGGAGTGGGCCATACGACCCCTCGAGCCTGCTCTGCCATTCAGTAAGAACATGGCTGATCTTCTACCTCAACTCCACTTTCCAGCCCGATTCCTTGATTCCCTTGGTGTCCAAAAATCTCTCGATCTCATTCTTGAATATAATCAATGACTGAGCATCCACAGCCCTCTGGGGTAGAGAATTCCAAATATTCGCAACCCTCTGAGTGAAGAAATGTTTCCTCATCTCAGTCCTAAATGGCCGAACCCTTATCCTGAGACTATGCCCCCGAGTTCTCGACTCTCCAGCCAGGGGAAACAGCCTCTCAGCAACTACCCTGTCAAGCCCTCCAAGAATTTTAGGTGTTTCAATGAGATCACCTCTCATTCTTCAAAACTCCAGAGAATATAGAGCCATTCTGCTCACTCTCTCATACAACAACCCTCTCATCCCAGGAAATAATCCAGTGAACCTTCGTTGCACCCCCTCTAATCAAGTATATCCTTCCTCCGGTAAGGAGACCAAAACTGTACACAGTGTTCCAGGTGTGGTCTCACCAAAGCCCTATATAATTGCAGCAAGACTTCCTTACTCTTATTCTCCAACCCCCTTGCAATAAAGGCCAACATACCATTTGCTTTCTTAATTGTTTGCTGTACGTGGATATTAACTTTCTGTGATCCGTGTACAAGGACAACCAAATCTCTCTGAACAACAACATTTCATAGTCTCTCACCTTTTACAAATATTCTGCTTTTCTATTCTTCCTACCAAAGTGAAAAAATTCACATTTCCCCACATGATACTCCATCTGCCACCTTCTTGATATTCTTACAATTCGAGCTCGGTCATTTCAGAGCAAAATAAGGTGGCAAATTTTCACACAAAGGGTGGTGGAAATTACAAACTCACTTCCCCGAAAGGCTGTGGATGCTGGGGCTCGATTGAAATGTTCAATATTGAGATTGATAGATTTGTGTTGTGTGAGGGTTGAAAGAGACATGGGGCAAAGAAGAGTAAATGGAGTTGTGGTACAGATTAGTCTCAATCAACTTGAATGGCAGAGCAGGCTTGAGAGACTAAATGGCTAATTCCAGTTCCTGAACCCAGTCACTGACAACAATCACCTCCTGCCTGATAAAAACCAACCCCACAGTCACTGACACCAATCACCTCCACTCTGATATAAACCAACCCCACAGTCACTGACACCAATCTCCTCCACTCTGATATAAACCAACCCCACAGTCACTGACACCAATCTCCTCCACTCTGATATAAACCAAACCCACAGTCACTGACACCAATCTCCTCCACTCTGATATAAACCAACCCCACAGTCACTGACACCAATCTCCTCCACTCTGATATAAACCAATCTCCACAGTCACTGACACCAATCTCCTCCTGTCTGATATAAACCAAGCCCACAGTCACTGACACCAATCTCCTCCTGTCTGATATAAACCAACCCCACAGTCACTGACACCAATCTCCTCCTGTCTGATATAAACCAACCCCACAGTCACTGACACCAATCTCACTGAATGGTGGAACAGGATCGAGGGGCTGAATGGCCGACTCCTGTTCCTAATGTTCCGATGTCACACTGAAGTTTCTAACATTCCTCTTCACAGTTCTTAATGCTCCCGATCTTGGTGTTGTCAGGAAATGTTGATCTTATGCCCTTGTACCCAAGCCCAGGTCATTGCTCCACACTGAGAAGAGCAATGGTCCCAACACTGCCCCTGGGGAACACCACTGTTTACATCCCCACAGTCTGAAAAACATCCATTAACCAATACTCTGCCCTTTATCAAACTTCCCATCCACACTGACCCACTCCCTGTAATACCGTGAGCTTTAATCTGATCAACGTTCCCCTCCAAGTCACACACCATCCCGACTTGGAAATATATCGCCGTTCCTTCATTGTCGCTGGGTCAAAATCCTGGAATTCCCTTCCTAACAGCACTGTGGGAGAACCATCACCACACGGACTGCAGCGGTTCAAGAAGGCGGCTCACCACCACCTTCTCGAGGGCAATTAGGGATGGGCAATAAATGCCGGCCTTGCCAGCGACGCCCACATCCCGTGAACGAATAAAAAAAAAACAAACAAACAAGCCTCCTGTCGTGGAAATTACAAACTCACTTCCCTGGAAGGCTGTGGATGCTGGGGCTCGACTGAAATTTTCATCATTGAGATTGAAAGGTTTTCGTTGTGTGAGGGTTGCAAGGGATTTTTAAAAAATTCGTTCATGGGATGTGGGCGTCGCTGGCAAGGCCGGCATTTATTGCCCATCCCTAATTGCCCTTGAGAAGGTGGTGGTGAGCCGCCTTCTTGAACCGCTGCAGTCCGTGTGGTGAAGGTTCTCCCACAGTGCTGTTAGGAAGGGAGTTCCAGGATTTTGACCCAGCGACGATGAAGGAACGGCGATATATTTCCAAGTCGGGATGGTGTGTGAATTGGAGAGGTGGTGTTGTTCCCATATGCCTGCTGATCTTGTCCTTCTAGATGGTAGAGATCACGAGTTTGGGATATGTGTCGAAGAAATCTTGGCGAGTTGCTGTAGTGCATCCTGTGGATGGTACACACTGCAGCCACTGTGCACCGGTGGTGAAGGGAGTGAATGTTTAGTCTGGTGGATGGGGTGCCAATCAATCGGGCTGCTTTGTCCTGGATGGTGTCGAGCTTCTTGAGTGTTGTTGGAGCTGCACTCATCTAGGCAAGTGGAGAGTATTCCATCACACTCCTGACTTGTGCCTTGTCGATGTGGAAAGGCTTTGGGGAGTCAGGAGGTGAGTCACTCGCCACAGAATACCCAGCCTCTGACCTGCTCTTGGAGCCACAGTATTTATGTGGCTGGTCCAGTTAAGTTTCTGGTCAATGAGGACCACCAGGATGTTGATGGTGGGGGATTTGGCGATGGTAATGCCGTTGAATGTCAAGGGGAGGTGGTTAGGCTCTCTCTTGTTGGAGATAGTCATTGCCAGGCACTTGTCAGGCCCGAATGTTACTTGCCACTTATCAGTCCAAGGCTGGATGTTGTCCAGGTCTTGCTGCATGCGGGCTCGGTCTGCTTCATTATCTGAGGGGTTGCGAATGGAACTGAACACTGTGCAATCATCAGTGAACATCCCCATTTCTGACCTTATGATGGAGGGAAGGTCATTGATGAAGCAGCTGAAGATGATATGGAGCAAAGGCGAGTAAATGGAGTTGTGGTACAGATTAATCCTGATCCAATTGAATGGCGGAGCAGGATTGTGGGGCTAAATGGCTATTTCCAATTCCTGAACCCAGTCACTGACACAAATCTCCTCCACTCTGATATTAACCAATCCCACAGTCACTGACACCAAGCTCCTCCTGTCTGATATAAACCAATCCCACAGTCACTGACACCAATCTCCTCCTGTCTGATATAAACCAAGCCCACAGTCACTGACACCAATCTCCTCCTGTCTGATATGAACCAATCCCACAGTCACTGACACCAATCTCCTCCTGTCTGATATAAACCAAGCCCACAGTCACTGACACCAATCTCCTCCTGTCTGATATAAACCAACCCCACAGTCACTGACACCAATCTCCTCCTGTCTGATATAAACCAACCCCACAGTCACTGACACCAATCTCACTGAATGGTGGAACAGGATCGAGGGGCTGAATGGCCGACTCCTGTTCCTAATGTTCCGATGTCACACTGAAGTTTCTAACATTCCTCTTCACAGTTCTTAATGCTCCCGATCTTGGTGTTGTCAGGAAATGTTGATCTTATGCCCTTGTACCCAAGCCCAGGTCATTGCTCCACACTGAGAAGAGCAATGGTCCCAACACTGCCCCTGGGGAACACCACTGTTTACATCCCCACAGTCTGAAAAACATCCATTAACCAATACTCTGCCCTTTATCAAACTTCCCATCCACACTGACCCACTCCCTGTAATACCGTGAGCTTTAATCTGATCAACGTTCCCCTCCAAGTCACACACCATCCCGACTTGGAAATATATCGCCGTTCCTTCATTGTCGCTGGGTCAAAATCCTGGAATTCCCTTCCTAACAGCACTGTGGGAGAACCATCACCACACGGACTGCAGCGGTTCAAGAAGGCGGCTCACCACCACCTTCTCGAGGGCAATTAGGGATGGGCAATAAATGCCGGCCTCGCCAGCGACGCCCACATCCCATGAACGAATAAAAAAAAAACAAACAAACAAGCCTCCTGTCGTGGAAATTACAAACTCACTTCCCTGGAAGGCTGTGGATGCTGGGGCTCGACTGAAATTTTCATCATTGAGATTGAAAGGTTTTCGTTGTGTGAGGGTTGCAAGGGATTTTTTAAAAATTCGTTCATGGGATGTGGGCGTCGCTGGCAAGGCCGGCATTTATTGCCCATCCCTAATTGCCCTTGAGAAGGTGGTGGTGAGCCGCCTTCTTGAACCGCTGCAGTCCGTGTGGTGAAGGTTCTCCCACAGTGCTGTTAGGAAGGGAGTTCCAGGATTTTGACCCAGCGACGATGAAGGAACGGCGATATATTTCCAAGTCGGGATGGTGTGTGAATTGGAGAGGTGGTGTTGTTCCCATATGCCTGCTGATCTTGTCCTTCTAGATGGTAGAGATCACGAGTTTGGGATATGTGTCGAAGAAATCTTGGCGAGTTGCTGCAGTGCATCCTGTGGATGGTACACACTGCAGCCACTGTGCACCGGTGGTGAAGGGAGTGAATGTTTAGTCTGGTGGATGGGGTGCCAATCAATCGGGCTGCTTTGTCCTGGATGGTGTCGAGCTTCTTGAGTGTTGTTGGAGCTGCACTCATCTAGGCAAGTGGAGAGTATTCCATCACACTCCTGACTTGTGCCTTGTCGATGTGGAAAGGCTTTGGGGAGTCAGGAGGTGAGTCACTCGCCACAGAATACCCAGCCTCTGACCTGCTCTTGGAGCCACAGTATTTATGTGGCTGGTCCAGTTAAGTTTCTGGTCAATGAGGACCACCAGGATGTTGATGGTGGGGGATTTGGCGATGGTAATGCCGTTGAATGTCAAGGGGAGGTGGTTAGGCTCTCTCTTGTTGGAGATAGTCATTGCCAGGCACTTGTCAGGCCCGAATGTTACTTGCCACTTATCAGTCCAAGGCTGGATGTTGTCCAGGTCTTGCTGCATGCGGGCTCGGTCTGCTTCATTATCTGAGGGGTTGCGAATGGAACTGAACACTGTGCAATCATCAGTGAACATCCCCATTTCTGACCTTATGATGGAGGGAAGGTCATTGATGAAGCAGCTGAAGATGATATGGAGCAAAGGCGAGTAAATGGAGTTGTGGTACAGATTAATCCTGATCCAATTGAACGGCGGAGCAGGATTGTGGGGCTAAATGGCTATTTCCAATTCCTGAACCCAGTCACTGACACAAATCTCCTCCACTCTGATATTAACCAATCCCACAGTCACTGACACCAAGCTCCTCCTGTCTGATATAAACCAATCCCACAGTCACTGACACCAATCTCCTCCTGTCTGATATAAACCAAGCCCACAGTCACTGACACCAATCTCCTCCTGTCTGATATGAACCAATCCCACAGTCACTGACACCAATCTCCTCCTGTCTGATATAAACCAAGCCCACAGTCACTGACACCAATCTCCTCCTGTCTGATACAAACCAACCCCACAGTCACTGACACCAATCTCCTCCTGTCTGATATAAACCAATCCCACAGTCACTGACACCAATCTCCTCCTGTCTGATATGAACCAATCCCACAGTCACTGACACCAATCTCACTGAATGATGGAACAGGATCGAGGGGCTGAATGGCCTACTCCTGTTCCGAATGATCCTATGTCACACTGAAGTTTCTAACATTCCTCTTCACAGTTCTTAATGCTCCCTATCTTGGTGTTGTCAGGAAATGTTGATTTTATGCCCTTGTACCCAAGCCCAGGTCATTGCTCGATATTGAGAAGAGCAATGGTCCCAACACTGCCCCTGGGGGACACCACTGTTTACATCCCCACAGTCTGAAAAACATCCATTAACCAATACTCTGCCCTTTATCAAACTTCCCATCCACACTGACCCACTCCCTGTAATACCGTGAGCTTTAATCTGATCAACAAGCCTCCTGTCCGGCATCGGATCAAACAATTTGTAACAATCCATCTTCACAACATCCATTGCATTTTATCCCTACACTGTGTTATTTCCTCCAATAATCCCTGCTGTCTGTCCTGAATTAATCCATTTTATCCCTACACTGTGTTATTTCCTCCAATAATCCCTGCTGTCTGTCCTGAATTAATCCATTTTATCCCTACACTGTGTTATTTCCTCCAATAATCCCTGCTGTCTGTCCTGAATTAATCCATTTTATCCCTACACTGTGTTATTTCCTCCAATAATCCCTGCTGTCTGTCCTGAATTAATCCATTTTATCCCTACACTGTGTTATTTCCTCCAATAATCCCTGCTGTCTGTCCTGAATTAATCCATTTTATCCCCACACTGTGTTATTTCCTCCAATAATCCCTGCTGTCTGTCCTGAATTAATCCATTTTATCCCCACACTGTGTTATTCCCTCCAATAATCCCTGCTGTCTGTCCTGAATTAATCCATTTTATCCCCACACTGTGTTATTTCCTCCAATGATCCCTGCTGTCTGTCCTGAATTAATCCATTTTATCCCCACACTGTGTTATTTCCTCCAATAATCCCTGCTGTCTGTCCTGAATTAATCCATTTTATCCCTACACTGTGTTATTTCCTCCAATAATCCCTGCTGTCTGTCCTGAATTAATCCATTTTATCCCTACATTGTGTTATTTCCTCCAATAATCCATGCTCTCTGTCCTGAATTAATCCATTTTATCCCTACACTGTGTTATTTCCTCCAATAATCCCTGCTGTCTGTCCTGAATTAATCCATTTTATCCCTACACTGTGTTATTTCCTCCAGTCATCCCAGCTGTCTGTCCTCAATTAATCCATTTTATCCCTACACTGTGTTATTTCCTCCAATAATCCCTGCTGTCTGTCCTGAATTTATCCATTTTATCCCTACACTGTGTTATTCCCTCCAATAATCCCTGCTGTCTGTCCTGAATTATCCATTTTATCCCTACACTGTGTTATTCCCTCCAATAATCCCTGCTGTCTGTCCTGAATTAATCCATTTTATTCCTACACTGTGTTATTTCCTCCAATAATCCCTGCTGTCTGTCCTGAATTAATCCATTTTATCCCTACACTGTGTTATTCCCTCCAATAATCCCTGCTGTCAGTCCTGAATTAATCCATTTTATTCCTACACTGTGTTATTTCCTCCAATGATCCCTGCTGTCTGTCCTGAATTAATCCATTTTATCCCTACACTGTGTTATTTCCTCCAATGATCCCTGCTGTCTGTCCTGAATTAATCCATTTTATCCCTACACTGTGTTATTTCCTCCAATAATCCCTGCTGTCTGTCCTGAATTAATCCATTTTATCACAACACTGTGTTATTTCCTCCAATGATCCCTGCTGTCTGTCCTGAATTAATCCATTTGATCCCTACACTGTGTTATTTCCTGCAATAATCCCTGCTGTCTGTCCTGAATTAATCCATTTTATCCCTACACTGTGTTATTTCGTCCAATAATCCCTGCTGTCGGTTCTGAATTAATCCATTTTATCCCTACACTGTGTTATTTCTTCCAATAATCCCTGCTGTCTGCCCTGAATTATCCATTTTATCCCTACACTGTGTTATTTCCTCCAATAATCCCTGCTGTCTGTCCTGAATTATCCATTTTATCCCTACACTGTGTTATTTCCTCCCATAATCCCTGCTGTCTGTCCTGAATTATCCATTTTATCCCTACACTGTGTTATTTCCTCCAATAATCCCTGCTGTCTGTCCTGAATTAATCCATTTTATCAATGCACGGTGTTATTTCCTCCAATAATCCCTGCTGTCTGTCCTGAATTAATCCATTTTATCCCTACACTGTGTTATTTCCTGCAATAATCCCTACTGTCTGTCCTGAATTAATCCATTTTTTCACTACACTGTGTTATTTCCTCCAATGATCCCTGCTGTCTGTCCTGAATTAATCCATTTTATCCCTACACTGTGTTATTTCCTCCAATAATCCCTGCTGTCTGTCCTGAATTAATCCATTTTATCCCCACACTGTGTTATTTCCTCCAATAATCCCTGCTGTCTGTCCTGAATTAATCCATTTTATCCCTTCACTGTGTTATTTCTTCCAATAATCCCTGCTGTCTGTCCTGAATTATCCATTTTATCCCTACACTGTGTTATTTCCTCCAATAATCCCTGCTATCTGTCCTGAATTATCCATTTTATCCCTACACTGTGTTATTTCCTCCCATAATCCCTGCTGTCTGTCCTGAATTATCCATTTTATCCCTACACTGTGTTATTTCCTCCAATATTCCCTGCTGTCGGTCCTGAATTAATCTATTTTATCCCTACACTGTGTTATTTCTTCCAATAATCCCTGCTGTCTGTCCTGAATTAATCCATTTTATCCCTACACTGTGTTATTTCCTCCAATAATCCCTGCTGTCTGTCCTGAATTAATCCATTTTATCCCTACACTGTGTTATTTCCTGCAATAATCCCTGCTGTCTGTCCTGAATTCATCCATTTTATCCCTACACTGTGTTATTTCCTCCAATAATCCCTGCTGTCTGTCCTGAATTCATCCATTTTATCCCAACACTGTGTTATTTCCTCCAATAATCCCTGCTGTCTGTCCTGAATTAATCCATTTTATCCCTACACTGTGTTATTTCCTGCAATAATCCCTGCTGTCTGTCCTGAATTCATCCATTTTATCCCTACACTGTGTTATTTCCTCCAATAATCCCTGCTGTCTGTCCTGAATTAATCCATTTTATCCCTACACTGTGTTATTTCTTCCAATAATCCCTGCTGTCTGTCCTGAATTATCCATTTTATCCCTACACTGTGTTATTTCCTCCAATAATCCCTGCTGTCTGTCCTGAATTAATCCATTTTATCCCTTCACTGTGTTATTTCTTCCAATAATCCCTGCTGTCTGTCCTGAATTATCCATTTTATCCCTACACTGTGTTATTTCCTCCAATAATCCCTGCTGTCTGTCCTGAATTAATACATTTTATCCCTACACTGTGTTATTTCCTCCAATAATCCCTGCTGTCTGTCCTGAATTATCCATTTTATCCCTACACTGTGTTATTTCCTCCAATAATCCCTGCTGTCTGTCCTGAATTAATCCATTTTATCCCTACACTGTGTTATTTCCTCCCATAATCCCTGCTGTCTGTCCTGAATTATCCATTTTATCCCTACACTGTGTTATTTCCTCCAATATTCCCTGCTGTCGGTCCTGAATTAATCCATTTTATCCCTACACTGTGTTATTTCCTCCAATAATCCCTGCTGTCTGTCCTGAATTAATCCATTTTATCCCTACACTGTGTTATTTCCTGCAATAATCCCTACTGTCTGTCCTGAATTAATCCATTTTTTCACTACACTGTGTTATTTCCTCCAATGATCCCTGCTGTCTGTCCTGAATTAATCCATTTTATCCCTACACTGTGTTATTTCCTCCAATAATCCCTGCTGTCTGTCCTGAATTAATCCATTTTATCCCCACACTGTGTTATTTCCTCCAATAATCCCTGCTGTCTGTCCTGAATTAATCCATTTTATCCCTTCACTGTGTTATTTCTTCCAATAATCCCTGCTGTCTGTCCTGAATTATCCATTTTATCCCTACACTGTGTTATTTCCTCCAATAATCCCTGCTATCTGTCCTGAATTATCCATTTTATCCCTACACTGTGTTATTTCCTCCCATAATCCCTGCTGTCTGTCCTGAATTATCCATTTTATCCCTACACTGTGTTATTTCCTCCAATATTCCCTGCTGTCGGTCCTGAATTAATCTATTTTATCCCTACACTGTGTTATTTCTTCCAATAATCCCTGCTGTCTGTCCTGAATTAATCCATTTTATCCCTACACTGTGTTATTTCCTCCAATAATCCCTGCTGTCTGTCCTGAATTAATCCATTTTATCCCTACACTGTGTTATTTCCTGCAATAATCCCTGCTGTCTGTCCTGAATTCATCCATTTTATCCCTACACTGTGTTATTTCCTCCAATAATCCCTGCTGTCTGTCCTGAATTCATCCATTTTATCCCAACACTGTGTTATTTCCTCCAATAATCCCTGCTGTCTGTCCTGAATTAATCCATTTTATCCCTACACTGTGTTATTTCCTGCAATAATCCCTGCTGTCTGTCCTGAATTCATCCATTTTATCCCTACACTGTGTTATTTCCTCCAATAATCCCTGCTGTCTGTCCTGAATTAATCCATTTTATCCCTACACTGTGTTATTTCTTCCAATAATCCCTGCTGTCTGTCCTGAATTATCCATTTTATCCCTACACTGTGTTATTTCCTCCAATAATCCCTGCTGTCTGTCCTGAATTAATCCATTTTATCCCTTCACTGTGTTATTTCTTCCAATAATCCCTGCTGTCTGTCCTGAATTATCCATTTTATCCCTACACTGTGTTATTTCCTCCAATAATCCCTGCTGTCTGTCCTGAATTAATACATTTTATCCCTACACTGTGTTATTTCCTCCAATAATCCCTGCTGTCTGTCCTGAATTATCCATTTTATCCCTACACTGTGTTATTTCCTCCAATAATCCCTGCTGTCTGTCCTGAATTAATCCATTTTATCCCTACACTGTGTTATTTCCTCCCATAATCCCTGCTGTCTGTCCTGAATTATCCATTTTATCCCTACACTGTGTTATTTCCTCCAATATTCCCTGCTGTCGGTCCTGAATTAATCCATTTTATCCCTACACTGTGTTATTTCCTCCAATAATCCCTGCTGTCTGTCCTGAATTAATCCATTTTATCCCTACACTGTGTTATTTCTTCCAATAATCCCTGCTGTCTGTCCTGAATTAATCCATTTTATCCCTACACTGTGTTATTTCATCCAATAACCCCTGCTGTCTGTCCTGAATTAATCCATTTTATCCCTACACTGTGTTATTTCCTCCAATAATCCCTGCTGTCTGTCCTGAATTAATCCATTTTATCCCTACACTGTGTTATTTCTTCCAATAATCCCTGCTGTCTGTCCTGAATTAATCCATTTTATCCCTACATTGTGTTATTTCCTCCAATAATCCATGCTCTCTGTCCTGAATTAATCCATTTTATCCCTACACTGTGTTATTTCCTCCAATAATCCCTGCTGTCTGTCCTGAATTAATCCATTTTATCCCTACACTGTGTTATTTCCTCCAGTCATCCCAGCTGTCTGTCCTCAATTAATCCATTTTATCCCTACACTGTGTTATTTCCTCCAATAATCCCTGCTGTCTGTCCTGAATTAATCCATTTTATCCCTACACTGTGTTATTTCTTCCAATAATCCCTGCTGTCTGTCCTGAATTATCCATTTTATCCCTACACTGTGTTATTTCCTCCAATAATCCCTGCTGTCTGTCCTGAATTAATCCATTTTATCCCTTCACTGTGTTATTTCTTCCAATAATCCCTGCTGTCTGTCCTGAATTATCCATTTTATCCCTACACTGTGTTATTTCCTCCAATAATCCCTGCTGTCTGTCCTGAATTAATACATTTTATCCCTACACTGTGTTATTTCCTCCAATAATCCCTGCTGTCTGTCCTGAATTATCCATTTTATCCCTACACTGTGTTATTTCCTCCAATAATCCCTGCTGTCTGTCCTGAATTAATCCATTTTATCCCTACACTGTGTTATTTCCTCCCATAATCCCTGCTGTCTGTCCTGAATTATCCATTTTATCCCTACACTGTGTTATTTCCTCCAATATTCCCTGCTGTCGGTCCTGAATTAATCCATTTTATCCCTACACTGTGTTATTTCCTCCAATAATCCCTGCTGTCTGTCCTGAATTAATCCATTTTATCCCTACACTGTGTTATTTCTTCCAATAATCCCTGCTGTCTGTCCTGAATTAATCCATTTTATCCCTACACTGTGTTATTTCATCCAATAACCCCTGCTGTCTGTCCTGAATTAATCCATTTTATCCCTACACTGTGTTATTTCCTCCAATAATCCCTGCTGTCTGTCCTGAATTAATCCATTTTATCCCTACACTGTGTTATTTCTTCCAATAATCCCTGCTGTCTGTCCTGAATTAATCCATTTTATCCCTACATTGTGTTATTTCCTCCAATAATCCATGCTCTCTTTCCTGAATTAATCCATTTTATCCCTACACTGTGTTATTTCCTCCAATAATCCCTGCTGTCTGTCCTGAATTAATCCATTTTATCCCTACACTGTGTTATTTCCTCCAGTCATCCCAGCTGTCTGTCCTCAATTAATCCATTTTATCCCTACACTGTGTTATTTCCTCCAATAATCCCTGCTGTCTGTCCTGAATTTATCCATTTTATCCCTACACTGTGTTATTCCCTCCAATAATCCCTGCTGTCTGTCCTGAATTATCCATTTTATCCCTACACTGTGTTATTCCCTCCAATAATCCCTGCTGTCTGTCCTGAATTAATCCATTTTATTCCTACACTGTGTTATTTCCTCCAATAATCCCTGCTGTCTGTCCTGAATTAATCCATTTTATCCCTACACTGTGTTATTCCCTCCAATAATCCCTGCTGTCAGTTCTGAATTAATCCATTTTATTCCTACACTGTGTTATTTCCTCCAATGATCCCTGCTGTCTGTCCTGAATTAATCCATTTTATCCCTACACTGTGTTATTTCCTCCAATGATCCCTGCTGTCTGTCCTGAATTAATCCATTTTATCCCTACACTGTGTTATTTCCTCCAATAATCCCTGCTGTCTGTCCTGAATTAATCCATTTTATCACAACACTGTGTTATTTCCTCCAATGATCCCTGCTGTCTGTCCTGAATTAATCCATTTGATCCCTACACTGTGTTATTTCCTGCAATAATCCCTGCTGTCTGTCCTGAATTAATCCATTTTATCCCTACACTGTGTTATTTCGTCCAATAATCCCTGCTGTCGGTTCTGAATTAATCCATTTTATCCCTACACTGTGTTATTTCTTCCAATAATCCCTGCTGTCTGCCCTGAATTATCCATTTTATCCCTACACTGTGTTATTTCCTCCAATAATCCCTGCTGTCTGTCCTGAATTATCCATTTTATCCCTACACTGTGTTATTTCCTCCCATAATCCCTGCTGTCTGTCCTGAATTATCCATTTTATCCCTACACTGTGTTATTTCCTCCAATAATCCCTGCTGTCTGTCCTGAATTAATCCATTTTATCAATGCACGGTGTTATTTCCTCCAATAATCCCTGCTGTCTGTCCTGAATTAATCCATTTTATCCCTACACTGTGTTATTTCCTGCAATAATCCCTACTGTCTGTCCTGAATTAATCCATTTTTTCACTACACTGTGTTATTTCCTCCAATGATCCCTGCTGTCTGTCCTGAATTAATCCATTTTATCCCTACACTGTGTTATTTCCCGCAATAATCCGTGATGTCTGGACTGAATTAATCCATTTTATCCCTACACTGTGTTATTCCCTCCAATATTCCCTGCTGTCTGTCCTGAATTAATCCATTTTATCCCTACACTGTGTTATTTCCTGCAATAATCCCTGCTGTCTGTCCTGAATTAATCCATTTTATCCCCACACTGTGTTATTTCCTCCAATAATCCCTGCTGTCTGTCCTGAATTAATCCATTTTATCCCTTCACTGTGTTATTTCTTCCAATAATCCCTGCTGTCTGTCCTGAATTATCCATTTTATCCCTACACTGTGTTATTTCCTCCAATAATCCCTGCTATCTGTCCTGAATTATCCATTTTATCCCTACACTGTGTTATTTCCTCCCATAATCCCTGCTGTCTGTCCTGAATTATCCATTTTATCCCTACACTGTGTTATTTCCTCCAATATTCCCTGCTGTCGGTCCTGAATTAATCTATTTTATCCCTACACTGTGTTATTTCTTCCAATAATCCCTGCTGTCTGTCCTGAATTAATCCATTTTATCCCTACACTGTGTTATTTCCTCCAATAATCCCTGCTGTCTGTCCTGAATTAATCCATTTTATCCCTACACTGTGTTATTTCCTGCAATAATCCCTGCTGTCTGTCCTGAATTCATCCATTTTATCCCTACACTGTGTTATTTCCTCCAATAATCCCTGCTGTCTGTCCTGAATTAATCCATTTTATCCCTTCACTGTGTTATTTCTTCCAATAATCCCTGCTGTCTGTCCTGAATTATCCATTTTATCCCTACACTGTGTTATTTCCTCCAATAATCCCTGCTGTCTGTCCTGAATTAATCCATTTTATCCCTTCACTGTGTTATTTCTTCCAATAATCCCTGCTGTCTGTCCTGAATTATCCATTTTATCCCTACACTGTGTTATTTCCTCCAATAATCCCTGCTGTCTGTCCTGAATTAATACATTTTATCCCTACACTGTGTTATTTCCTCCAATGATCCCTGCTGTCTGTCCTGAATTATCCATTTTATCCCTACACTGTGTTATTTCCTCCAATAATCCCTGCTGTCTGTCCTGAATTAATCCATTTTATCCCTACACTGTGTTATTTCCTCCCATAATCCCTGCTGTCTGTCCTGAATTATCCATTTTATCCCTACACTGTGTTATTTCCTCCAATATTCCCTGCTGTCGGTCCTGAATTAATCCATTTTATCCCTACACTGTGTTATTTCCTCCAATAATCCCTGCTGTCTGTCCTGAATTAATCCATTTTATCCCTACACTGTGTTATTTCTTCCAATAATCCCTGCTGTCTGTCCTGAATTAATCCATTTTATCCCTACACTGTGTTATTTCATCCAATATTCCCTGCTGTCTGTCCTGAATTAATCCATTTTATCCCTACACTGTGTTATTTCATCCAATATTCCCTGCTGTCTGTCCTGAATTAATCCATTTTATCCCTACACTGTGTTATTTCATCCAATAATCCCTGCTGTCTGTCCTGAATTAATCCATTTTATCCCGACACTGTGTTATTTCATCCAATAACCCCTGCTGTCTGTCCTGAATTAATCCATTTTATCCCTACACTGTGTTATTTCCTCCAATAATCCCTGCTGTCTGTCCTGAATTAATCCATTTTATCCCTACACTGTGTTATTTCCTCCAATAATCCCTGCTGTCTGTCCTGAATTATCCATTTTATCCCTACACTGTGTTATTTCCTCCAATAATCCCTGCTGTCTGTCCTGAATTAATCCATTTTATCCCTACACTGTGTTATTTCCTCCCATAATCCCTGCTGTCTGTCCTGAATTATCCATTTTATCCCTACACTGTGTTATTTCCTGCAATAATCCCTGCTGTCTGTCCTGAATTCATCCATTTTATCCCTACACTGTGTTATTTCCTCCAATAATCCCTGCTGTCTGTCCTGAATTAATCCATTTTATCCCTTCACTGTGTTATTTCTTCCAATAATCCCTGCTGTCTGTCCTGAATTATCCATTTTATCCCTACACTGTGTTATTTCCTCCAATAATCCCTGCTGTCTGTCCTGAATTAATCCATTTTATCCCTTCACTGTGTTATTTCTTCCAATAATCCCTGCTGTCTGTCCTGAATTATCCATTTTATCCCTACACTGTGTTATTTCCTCCAATAATCCCTGCTGTCTGTCCTGAATTAATACATTTTATCCCTACACTGTGTTATTTCCTCCAATAATCCCTGCTGTCTGTCCTGAATTATCCATTTTATCCCTACACTGTGTTATTTCCTCCAATAATCCCTGCTGTCTGTCCTGAATTAATCCATTTTATCCCTACACTGTGTTATTTCCTCCCATAATCCCTGCTGTCTGTCCTGAATTATCCATTTTATCCCTACACTGTGTTATTTCCTCCAATATTCCCTGCTGTCGGTCCTGAATTAATCCATTTTATCCCTACACTGTGTTATTTCCTCCAATAATCCCTGCTGTCTGTCCTGAATTAATCCATTTTATCCCTACACTGTGTTATTTCTTCCAATAATCCCTGCTGTCTGTCCTGAATTAATCCATTTTATCCCTACACTGTGTTATTTCATCCAATAACCCCTGCTGTCTGTCCTGAATTAATCCATTTTATCCCGACACTGTGTTATTTCATCCAATAACCCCTGCTGTCTGTCCTGAATTAATCCATTTTATCCCTACACTGTGTTATTTCCTCCAATAATCCCTGCTGTCTGTCCTGAATTAATCCATTTTATCCCTACACTGTGTTATTTCCTCCAATAATCCCTGCTGTCTGTCCTGAATTATCCATTTTATCCCTACACTGTGTTATTTCCTCCAATAATCCCTGCTGTCTGTCCTGAATTAATCCATTTTATCCCTACACTGTGTTATTTCCTCCCATAATCCCTGCTGTCTGTCCTGAATTATCCATTTTATCCCTACACTGTGTTATTTCCTCCAATATTCCCTGCTGTCGGTCCTGAATTAATCCATTTTATCCCTACACTGTGTTATTTCCTCCAATAATCCCTGCTGTCTGTCCTGAATTAATCCATTTTATCCCTACACTGTGTTATTTCTTCCAATAATCCCTGCTGTCTGTCCTGAATTAATCCATTTTATCCCTACACTGTGTTATTTCATCCAATAACCCCTGCTGTCTGTCCTGAATTAATCCATTTTATCCCGACACTGTGTTATTTCATCCAATAACCCCTGCTGTCTGTCCTGAATTAATCCATTTTATCCCTACACTGTGTTATTTCCTCCAATAATCCCTGCTGTCTGTCCTGAATTAATCCATTTTATCCCTACACTGTGTTATTTCCTCCAATAATCCCTGCTGTCTGTCCTGAATTATCCATTTTATCCCCACACTGTGTCATTTCCTTCAATAATCCCTGCTGTCTGTCCTGAATTAATCCATTTTATCCCAACACTGTGTTATTTCCTCCAATATTCCCTGCTGTCTGTCCTGAATTAATCCATTTTATCACTGCATTGTGTCATTTCCTTCAATAATCCCTGCTGTCTGTCCTGAATTAATCCATTTTATCGCAACACTGTGTTATTTCCTCCAATAATCCCTGCTGTCTGTCCTGAATTAATCCATTTTATCGCAACACTGTGTTATTTCCTCCAATAATCCCTGCTGTCTGTCCTGAATTAATCCATTTTATCCCTACACTGTGTTATTTCCTCCAATAATCCCTGCTGTCTGTCCTGAATTAATCCATTTTATCCCTACACTGTGTTATTTCCTCCAATGATCCCTGCTGTCTGCCAAGAATTAATCCATTTTATCCCTACACTGTGTTATTTCCTCCAATATTCCCTGCTGTCTGTCCTGAATTAATCCATTTTATCACTGCATTGTGTCATTTCCTTCAATAATCCCTGCTGTCTGTCCTGAATTAATCCATTTTATCCCTACACTGTGTTATTTCCTACAATATTCCCTGCTGTCTGTCGTGAATTGATGCATTTTATCCCAACACTGTGTCATTTCCTCCAATATTCCTTGCTGTCTGTCCTGAATTAATCCATTTTATCCCTAAATTGTGTTATTTCCTCCAATAATCCCTGCTGTCGGTCCTGAATTAATCCATTTTATCCCTGCACTGTGTTATTTCTTCCAATAATCCCTGCTGTCTGTCCTGAATTAATCCATTTTATCCCTACACTGTGTTATTTCCTCCAATAATCCCTGCTGTCTGTCCTGAATTAATCCATTTTATCCCTACACTGTGTTATTTCCTCCAATGATCCCTGCTGTCTGTCCTGAATTATCCATTTTATCCCTACACTGTGTTATTTCCTCCAATAATCCCTGCTGTCTGTCCTGAATTAATCCATTTTATCCCTACACTGTGTTATTTCCTCCCATAATCCCTGCTGTCTGTCCTGAATTATCCATTTTATCCCTACACTGTGTTATTTCCTGCAATAATCCCTGCTGTCTGTCCTGAATTCATCCATTTTATCCCTACACTGTGTTATTTCCTCCAATAATCCCTGCTGTCTGTCCTGAATTAATCCATTTTATCCCTTCACTGTGTTATTTCTTCCAATAATCCCTGCTGTCTGTCCTGAATTATCCATTTTATCCCTACACTGTGTTATTTCCTCCAATAATCCCTGCTGTCTGTCCTGAATTAATACATTTTATCCCTACACTGTGTTATTTCCTCCAATAATCCCTGCTGTCTGTCCTGAATTATCCATTTTATCCCTACACTGTGTTATTTCCTCCAATAATCCCTGCTGTCTGTCCTGAATTAATCCATTTTATCCCTACACTGTGTTATTTCCTCCAATAATCCCTGCTGTCTGTCCTGAATTAATCCATTTTATCCCTACACTGTGTTATTTCTTCCAATAATCCCTGCTGTCTGTCCTGAATTATCCATTTTATCCCTACACTGTGTTATTTCCTCCAATAATCCCTGCTGTCTGTCCTGAATTAATACATTTTATCCCTACACTGTGTTATTTCCTCCAATAATCCCTGCTGTCTGTCCTGAATTATCCATTTTATCCCTACACTGTGTTATTTCCTCCAATAATCCATGCTGTCTGTCCTGAATTAATCCATTTTATCCCTACACTGTGTTATTTCTTCCAATAATCCCTGCTGTCTGTCCTGAATTATCCATTTTATCCCTACACTGTGTTATTTCCTCCAATAATCCCTGCTGTCTGTCCTGAATTAATCCATTTTATCCCTACACTGTGTTATTTCCTCCAATAATCCCTGCTGTCTGTCCTGAATTAATCCATTTTATCCCTACACTGTGTTATTTCCTCCCATAATCCCTGCTGTCTGTCCTGAATTATCCATTTTATCCCTACACTGTGTTATTTCCTCCAATATTCCCTGCTGTCGGTCCTGAATTAATCCATTTTATCCCTACACTGTGTTATTTCCTCCAATAATCCCTGCTGTCTGTCCTGAATTAATCCATTTTATCCCTACACTGTGTTATTTCTTCCAATAATCCCTGCTGTCTGTCCTGAATTAATCCATTTTATCCCTACACTGTGTTATTTCATCCAATAACCCCTGCTGTCTGTCCTGAATTAATCCATTTTATCCCGACACTGTGTTATTTCATCCAATAACCCCTGCTGTCTGTCCTGAATTAATCCATTTTATCCCTACACTGTGTTATTTCCTCCAATAATCCCTGCTGTCTGTCCTGAATTAATCCATTTTATCCCTACACTGTGTTATTTCCTCCAATAATCCCTGCTGTCTGTCCTGAATTATCCATTTTATCCCTACACTGTGTTATTTCCTCCAATAATCCCTGCTGTCTGTCCTGAATTAATCCATTTTATCCCTACACTGTGTTATTTCCTCCCATAATCCCTGCTGTCTGTCCTGAATTATCCATTTTATCCCTACACTGTGTTATTTCCTCCAATATTCCCTGCTGTCGGTCCTGAATTAATCCATTTTATCCCTACACTGTGTTATTTCCTCCAATAATCCCTGCTGTCTGTCCTGAATTAATCCATTTTATCCCTACACTGTGTTATTTCTTCCAATAATCCCTGCTGTCTGTCCTGAATTAATCCATTTTATCCCTACACTGTGTTATTTCATCCAATAACCCCTGCTGTCTGTCCTGAATTAATCCATTTTATCCCGACACTGTGTTATTTCATCCAATAACCCCTGCTGTCTGTCCTGAATTAATCCATTTTATCCCTACACTGTGTTATTTCCTCCAATAATCCCTGCTGTCTGTCCTGAATTAATCCATTTTATCCCTACACTGTGTTATTTCCTCCAATAATCCCTGCTGTCTGTCCTGAATTATCCATTTTATCCCCACACTGTGTCATTTCCTTCAATAATCCCTGCTGTCTGTCCTGAATTAATCCATTTTATCCCAACACTGTGTTATTTCCTCCAATATTCCCTGCTGTCTGTCCTGAATTAATCCATTTTATCACTGCATTGTGTCATTTCCTTCAATAATCCCTGCTGTCTGTCCTGAATTAATCCATTTTATCGCAACACTGTGTTATTTCCTCCAATAATCCCTGCTGTCTGTCCTGAATTAATCCATTTTATCCCTACACTGTGTTATTTCCTCCAATAATCCCTGCTGTCTGTCCTGAATTAATCCATTTTATCCCTACACTGTGTTATTTCCTCCAATGATCCCTGCTGTCTGCCAAGAATTAATCCATTTTATCCCTACACTGTGTTATTTCCTCCAATATTCCCTGCTGTCTGTCCTGAATTAATCCATTTTATCACTGCATTGTGTCATTTCCTTCAATAATCCCTGCTGTCTGTCCTGAATTAATCCATTTTATCCCTACACTGTGTTATTTCCTCCAATATTCCCTGCTGTCTGTCGTGAATTGATGCATTTTATCCCAACACTGTGTCATTTCCTCCAATATTCCTTGCTGTCTGTCCTGAATTAATCCATTTTATCCCTAAATTGTGTTATTTCCTCCAATAATCCCTGCTGTCGGTCCTGAATTAATCCATTTTATCCCTGCACTGTGTTATTTCTTCCAATAATCCCTGCTGTCTGTCCTGAATTAATCCATTTTATCCCTACACTGTGTTATTTCCTCCAATAATCCCTGCTGTCTGTCCTGAATTAATCCATTTTATCCCTACACTGTGTTATTTCCTCCAATGATCCCTGCTGTCTGCCAAGAATTAATCCATTTTATCCCTACACTGTGTTATTTCCTCCAATATTCCCTGCTGTCTGTCCTGAATTAATCCATTTTATCCCTACACTGTGTTATTTCCTCCAATAATCACTGCTGTCTGTCCTGAATTAATCCATTTTATCCCTACACTGTGTTATTTCCTCCAATAATCCCTGCTGTCTGTCCTGAATTAATCCATTTTATCCCTTCACTGTGTTATTTCTTCCAATAATCCCTGCTGTCTGTCCTGAATTATCCATTTTATCCCTACACTGTGTTATTTCCTCCAATAATCCCTGCTATCTGTCCTGAATTATCCATTTTATCCCTACACTGTGTTATTTCCTCCCATAATCCCTGCTGTCTGTCCTGAATTATCCATTTTATCCCTACACTGTGTTATTTCCTCCAATATTCCCTGCTGTCGGTCCTGAATTAATCCATTTTATCCCTACACTGTGTTATTTCTTCCAATAATCCCTGCTGTCTGTCCTGAATTAATCCATTTTATCCCTACACTGTGTTATTTCCTCCAATAATCCCTGCTGTCTGTCCTGAATTAATCCATTTTATCCCTACACTGTGTTATTTCCTCCAATAATCCCTGCTGTCTGTCCTGAATTAATCCATTTTATCCCTACACTGTGTTATTTCCTCCAATATTCCCTGCTGTCTGTCGTGAATTGATCCATTTTATCCCAACACTGTGTTATTTCCTCCAATATTCCTTGCTGTCTGTCCTGAATTAATCCATTTTATCCCTAAATTGTGTTATTTCCTCCAATAATCCCTGCTGTCAGTCCTGAAATAATCCATTTGATCCCTACACTGTGTTATTTCCTCCAATAATCCCTGCTGTCTGTCCTGAATTAATCCATTTTATCCCTACACTGTGTTATTTCCTCCAATGATCCCTGCTGTCTGCCAAGAATTAATCCATTTTATCCCTACACTGTGTTATTTCCTCCAATATTCCCTGCTGTCTGTCCTGAATTAATCCATTTTATCCCTACACTGTGTTATTTCCTCCAATAATCACTGCTGTCTGTCCTGAATTAATCCATTTTATCCCTACACTGTGTTATTTCCTCCAATAATCCCTGCTGTCTGTCCTGAATTAATCCATTTTATCCCAACACTGTGTTATTTCCTCCAATAATCCCTGCTGTCTGTCCTGAATTAATCCATTTTATCCCTTCACTGTGTTATTTCTTCCAATAATCCCTGCTGTCTGTCCTGATTTATCCATTTTATCCCTACACTGTGTTATTTCCTCCAATAATCCCTGCTATCTGTCCTGAATTATCCATTTTATCCCTACACTGTGTTATTTCCTCCCATAATCCCTGCTGTCTGTCCTGAATTATCCATTTTATCCCTACACTGTGTTATTTCCTCCAATATTCCCTGCTGTCGGTCCTGAATTAATCCATTTTATCCCTACACTGTGTTATTTCTTCCAATAATCCCTGCTGTCTGTCCTGAATTATCCATTTTATCCCTACACTGTGTTATTTCCTCCAATAATCCCTGCTGTCTGTCCTGAATTAATCCATTTTATCACTACACTGTGTTATTTCCTCCAATGATCCCTGCTGTCTGTCCTGAATTAATCCATTTTATCCCTACACTGTGTTATTTCCTGCAATAATCCCTGCTGTCTGTCCTGAATTAATCCATTTTATCCCTACACTGTGTTATTTCCTCCAATAATCCCTGCTGTCTGTCCTGAATTAATCCATTTTATCCCTACACTGTGTTATTTCCTCCAATATTCCCTGCTGTCTGTCCTGAATTAATCCATTTTATCCCGACACTGTGTTATTTCATCCAATAACCCCTGCTGTCTGTCCTGAATTAATCCATTTTATCCCTACACTGTGTTATTTCCTCCAATAATCCCTGCTGTCTGTCCTGAATTAATCCATTTTATCCCTACACTGTGTTATTTCCTCCAATAATCCCTGCTGTCTGTCCTGAATTATCCATTTTATCCCCACACTGTGTCATTTCCTTCAATAATCCCTGCTGTCTGTCCTGAATTAATCCATTTTATCCCAACACTGTGTTATTTCCTCCAATAATCCCTGCTGTCTGTCCTGAATTAATCCATTTTATCCCTTCACTGTGTTATTTCTTCCAATAATCCCTGCTGTCTGTCCTGAATTATCCATTTTATCCCTACACTGTGTTATTTCCTCCAATAATCCCTGCTGTCTGTCCTGAATTAATCCATTTTATCCCTGCACTGTGTTATTTCCTCCAATAATCCCTGCTGTCTGTCCTGAATTATCCATTTTATCCCTACACTGTGTTATTTCCTCCAATAAACCCTGCTGTCTGTCCTGAATTAATCCATTTTATCCCTACACTGTGTTATTTCCTCCCATAATCCCTGCTGTCTGTCCTGAATTATCCATTTTATCCCTACACTGTGTTATTTCCTCCAATATTCCCTGCTGTCGGTCCTGAATTAATCCATTTTATCCCGACACTGTGTTATTTCCTCCAATAATCCCTGCTGTCTGTCCTGAATTAATCCATTTTATCCCTACACTGTGTTATTTCTTCCAATAATCCCTGCTGTCTGTCCTGAATTAATCCATTTTATCCCTACTCTGTGTTATTTCCTCCAATAATCCCTGCTGTCTGTACTGAATTAATCCATTTTATCCCTAAACTGTGTTATTTCCTCCAATAATCCCTGCTGTCGGTCCTGAATTAATCCATTTTATCCCTACACTGTGTTATTTCTTCCAATAATCCCTGCTGTCTGTCCTGAATTAATCCATTTTATCCCTGCACTGTGTTATTTCATCCAATAACCCCTGCTGTCTGTCCTGAATTAATCCATTTTATCCCGACACTGTGTTATTTCATCCAATAACCCCTGCTGTCTGTCCTGAATTAATCCATTTTATCCCTACACTGTGTTATTTCCTCCAATAATCCCTGCTGTCTGTCCTGAATTATCCATTTTATCCCCACACTGTGTCATTTCCTTCAATAATCCCTGCTGTCTGTCCTGAATTAATCCATTTTATCCCAACACTGTGTTATTTCCTCCAATATTCCCTGCTGTCTGTCCTGAATTAATCCATTTTATCACTGCATTGTGTCATTTCGTTCAATAATCCCTGCTGTCTGTCCTGAATTAATCCATTTTATCGCAATACTGTGTTATTTCCTCCAATATTCCCTGCTGTCGGTCCTGAATTAATCCATTTTATCCCTACACTGTGTTATTTCTTCCAATAATCCCTGCTGTCTGTCCTGAATTAATCCATTTTATCCCTACACTGTGTTATTTCCTCCAATAATCCCTGCTGTCTGTCCTGAATTAATCCATTTTATCCCTACACTGTGTTATTTCCTCCAATAATCCCTGCTGTCTGTCCTGAATTAATCCATTTTATCCCTACACTGTGTTATTTCCTCCAATATTCCCTGCTGTCTGTCGTGAATTGATCCATTTTATCCCAACACTGTGTTATTTCCTCCAATATTCCTTGCTGTCTGTCCTGAATTAATCCATTTTATCCCTAAATTGTGTTATTTCCTCCAATAATCCCTGCTGTCAGTCCTGAAATAATCCATTTGATCCCTACACTGTGTTATTTCCTCCAATAATCCCTGCTGTCTGTCCTGAATTAATCCATTTTATCCCTACACTGTGTTATTCCCTCCAATAATCCCTGCTGTCTGTCCTGAATTAATCCATTTTATCCCTACACTGTGTTATTTCCTCCAATATTCCCTGCTGTCTGTCCTGAATTAATCCATTTTATCCCTACACTGTGTTATTTCCTCCAATGATCCCTGCTGTCTGCCAAGAATTAATCCATTTTATCCCTACACTGTGTTATTCCCTCCAATAATCCCTGCTGTCTGTCCTGAATTAATCCATTTTATCCCTACACTGTGTTATTTCCTCCAATAATCACTGCTGTCTGTCCTGAATTAATCCATTTTATCCCTACACTGTGTTATTTCCTCCAATAATCCCTGCTGTCTGTCCTGAATTAATCCATTTTATCCCAACACTGTGTTATTTCCTCCAATAATCCCTGCTGTCTGTCCTGAATTAATCCATTTTATCCCTTCACTGTGTTATTTCTTCCAATAATCCCTGCTGTCTGTCCTGATTTATCCATTTTATCCCTACACTGTGTTATTTCCTCCAATAATCCCTGCTATCTGTCCTGAATTATCCATTTTATCCCTACACTGTGTTATTTCCTCCCATAATCCCTGCTGTCTGTCCTGAATTATCCATTTTATCCCTACACTGTGTTATTTCCTCCAATATTCCCTGCTGTCGGTCCTGAATTAATCCATTTTATCCCTACACTGTGTTATTTCTTCCAATAATCCCTGCTGTCTGTCCTGAATTATCCATTTTATCCCTACACTGTGTTATTTCCTGCAATAATCCCTGCTGTCTGTCCTGAATTAATCCATTTTATCCCTACACTGTGTTATTTCCTCCAATAATCCCTGCTGTCTGTCCTGAATTAATCCATTTTATCCCTTCACTGTGTTATTTCTTCCAATAATCCCTGCTGTCTGTCCTGAATTATCCATTTTATCCCTACACTGTGTTATTTCCTCCAATAATCCCTGCTGTCTGTCCTGAATTAATCCATTTTATCCCTGCACTGTGTTATTTCCTCCAATAATCCCTGCTGTCTGTCCTGAATTATCCATTTTATCCCTACACTGTGTTATTTCCTCCAATAAACCCTGCTGTCTGTCCTGAATTAATCCATTTTATCCCTACACTGTGTTATTTCCTCCCATAATCCCTGCTGTCTGTCCTGAATTATCCATTTTATCCCTACACTGTGTTTTTTCCTCCAATATTCCCTGCCGTCGGTCCTGAATTAATCCATTTTATCCCGACACTGTGTTATTTCCTCCAATAATCCCTGCTGTCTGTCCTGAATTAATCCATTTTATCCCTACACTGTGTTATTTCTTCCAATAATCCCTGCTGTCTGTCCTGAATTAATCCATTTTATCCCTACTCTGTGTTATTTCCTCCAATAATCCCTGCTGTCTGTACTGAATTAATCCATTTTATCCCTAAACTGTGTTATTTCCTCCAATAATCCCTGCTGTCGGTCCTGAATTAATCCATTTTATCCCTACACTGTGTTATTTCTTCCAATAATCCCTGCTGTCTGTCCTGAATTAATCCATTTTATCCCTGCACTGTGTTATTTCATCCAATAACCCCTGCTGTCTGTCCTGAATTAATCCATTTTATCCCTACACTGTGTTATTCCCTCCAATATTCCCTGCTGTCTGTCCTGAATTAATCCATTTTATCCCTACACTGTGTTATTCCCTCCAATATTCCCTGCTGTCTGTCCTGAATTAATCCATTTTATCCCTACACTGTGTTATTCCCTCCAATATTCCCTGCTGTCGGTCCTGAATTAATCCATTTTATCCCTACACTGTGTTATTTCTTCCAATAATCCCTGCTGTCTGTCCTGAATTAATCCATTTTATCCCTGCACTGTGTTATTTCATCCAATAACCCCTGCTGTCTGTCCTGAATTAATCCATTTTATCCCTACACTGTGTTATTTCCTCCAATAATCCCTGCTGTCTGTCCTGAATTAATCCATTTTATCCCGACACTGTGTTATTTCATCCAATAACCCCTGCTGTCTGTCCTGAATTAATCCATTTTATCCCTACACTGTGTTATTTCCTCCAATAATCCCTGCTGTCTGTCCTGAATTAATCCATTTTATCCCTACACTGTGTTATTTCCTCCAATAATCCCTGCTGTCTGTCCTGAATTATCCATTTTATCCCCACACTGTGTCATTTCCTTCAATAATCCCTGCTGTCTGTCCTGAATTAATCCATTTTATCCCAACACTGTGTTATTTCCTCCAATAATCCCTGCTGTCTGTCCTGAATTAATCCATTTTATCCCTTCACTGTGTTATTTCTTCCAATAATCCCTGCTGTCTGTCCTGAATTATCCATTTTATCCCTACACTGTGTTATTTCCTCCAATAATCCCTGCTGTCTGTCCTGAATTAATCCATTTTATCCCTGCACTGTGTTATTTCCTCCAATAATCCCTGCTGTCTGTCCTGAATTATCCATTTTATCCCTACACTGTGTTATTTCCTCCAATAAACCCTGCTGTCTGTCCTGAATTAATCCATTTTATCCCTACACTGTGTTATTTCCTCCCATAATCCCTGCTGTCTGTCCTGAATTATCCATTTTATCCCTACACTGTGTTATTTCCTCCAATATTCCCTGCTGTCGGTCCTGAATTAATCCATTTTATCCCGACACTGTGTTATTTCCTCCAATAATCCCTGCTGTCTGTCCTGAATTATCCATTTTATCCCCACACTGTGTCATTTCCTTCAATAATCCCTGCTGTCTGTCCTGAATTAATCCATTTTATCCCAACACTGTGTTATTTCCTCCAATATTCCCTGCTGTCTGTCCTGAATTAATCCATTTTATCACTGCATTGTGTCATTTCGTTCAATAATCCCTGCTGTCTGTCCTGAATTAATCCATTTTATCGCAATACTGTGTTATTTCCTCCAATAATCCCTGCTGTCTGTCCTGAATTAATCCATTTTATCCCTACACTGTGTTATTTCCTCCAATAATCCCTGCTGTCTGTCCTGAATTAATCCATTTTATCCCTACACTGTGTTATTTCCTCCCATAATCCCTGCTGTCTGTCCTGAATTATCCATTTTATCCCTACACTGTGTTATTTCCTCCAATATTCCCTGCTGTCGGTCCTGAATTAATCCATTTTATCCCGACACTGTGTTATTTCCTCCAATAATCCCTGCTGTCTGTCCTGAATTAATCCATTTTATCCCTACACTGTGTTATTTCTTCCAATAATCCCTGCTGTCTGTCCTGAATTAATCCATTTTATCCCTACTCTGTGTTATTTCCTCCAATAATCCCTGCTGTCTGTACTGAATTAATCCATTTTATCCCTAAACTGTGTTATTTCCTCCAATAATCCCTGCTGTCGGTCCTGAATTAATCCATTTTATCCCTACACTGTGTTATTTCTTCCAATAATCCCTGCTGTCTGTCCTGAATTAATCCATTTTATCCCTGCACTGTGTTATTTCATCCAATAACCCCTGCTGTCTGTCCTGAATTAATCCATTTTATCCCTACACTGTGTTATTTCCTCCAATAATCCCTGCTGTCTGTCCTGAATTAATCCATTTTATCCCTACACTGTGTTATTTCCTCCAATAATCCCTGCTGTCTGTCCTGAATTATCCATTTTATCCCCACACTGTGTCATTTCCTTCAATAATCCCTGCTGTCTGTCCTGAATTAATCCATTTTATCCCAACACTGTGTTATTTCCTCCAATAATCCCTGCTGTCTGTCCTGAATTAATCCATTTTATCCCTTCACTGTGTTATTTCTTCCAATAATCCCTGCTGTCTGTCCTGAATTATCCATTTTATCCCTACACTGTGTTATTTCCTCCAATAATCCCTGCTGTCTGTCCTGAATTAATCCATTTTATCCCTGCACTGTGTTATTTCCTCCAATAATCCCTGCTGTCTGTCCTGAATTATCCATTTTATCCCTACACTGTGTTATTTCCTCCAATAAACCCTGCTGTCTGTCCTGAATTAATCCATTTTATCCCTACACTGTGTTATTTCCTCCCATAATCCCTGCTGTCTGTCCTGAATTATCCATTTTATCCCTACACTGTGTTATTTCCTCCAATATTCCCTGCTGTCGGTCCTGAATTAATCCATTTTATCCCGACACTGTGTTATTTCCTCCAATAATCCCTGCTGTCTGTCCTGAATTAATCCATTTTATCCCTACACTGTGTTATTTCTTCCAATAATCCCTGCTGTCTGTCCTGAATTAATCCATTTTATCCCTACTCTGTGTTATTTCCTCCAATAATCCCTGCTGTCTGTACTGAATTAATCCATTTTATCCCTAAACTGTGTTATTTCCTCCAATAATCCCTGCTGTCGGTCCTGAATTAATCCATTTTATCCCTACACTGTGTTATTTCTTCCAATAATCCCTGCTGTCTGTCCTGAATTAATCCATTTTATCCCTGCACTGTGTTATTTCATCCAATAACCCCTGCTGTCTGTCCTGAATTAATCCATTTTATCCCGACACTGTGTTATTTCATCCAATAACCCCTGCTGTCTGTCCTGAATTAATCCATTTTATCCCTACACTGTGTTATTTCCTCCAATAATCCCTGCTGTCTGTCCTGAATTAATCCATTTTATCCCTACACTGTGTTATTTCCTCCAATAATCCCTGCTGTCTGTCCTGAATTATCCATTTTATCCCCACACTGTGTCATTTCCTTCAATAATCCCTGCTGTCTGTCCTGAATTAATCCATTTTATCCCAACACTGTGTTATTTCCTCCAATATTCCCTGCTGTCTGTCCTGAATTAATCCATTTTATCACTGCATTGTGTCATTTCGTTCAATAATCCCTGCTGTCTGTCCTGAATTAATCCATTTTATCGCAATACTGTGTTATTTCCTCCAATAATCCCTGCTGTCTGTCCTGAATTAATCCATTTTATCCCTACACTGTGTTATTTCCTCCAATAATCCCTGCTGTCTGTCCTGAATTAATCCATTTTATCCCTACACTGTGTTATTTCCTCCCATAATCCCTGCTGTCTGTCCTGAATTATCCATTTTATCCCTACACTGTGTTATTTCCTCCAATATTCCCTGCTGTCGGTCCTGAATTAATCCATTTTATCCCGACACTGTGTTATTTCCTCCAATAATCCCTGCTGTCTGTCCTGAATTAATCCATTTTATCCCTACACTGTGTTATTTCTTCCAATAATCCCTGCTGTCTGTCCTGAATTAATCCATTTTATCCCTACTCTGTGTTATTTCCTCCAATAATCCCTGCTGTCTGTACTGAATTAATCCATTTTATCCCTAAACTGTGTTATTTCCTCCAATAATCCCTGCTGTCGGTCCTGAATTAATCCATTTTATCCCTACACTGTGTTATTTCTTCCAATAATCCCTGCTGTCTGTCCTGAATTAATCCATTTTATCCCTGCACTGTGTTATTTCATCCAATAACCCCTGCTGTCTGTCCTGAATTAATCCATTTTATCCCGACACTGTGTTATTTCATCCAATAACCCCTGCTGTCTGTCCTGAATTAATCCATTTTATCCCTACACTGTGTTATTTCCTCCAATAATCCCTGCTGTCTGTCCTGAATTAATCCATTTTATCCCTACACTGTGTTATTTCCTCCAATAATCCCTGCTGTCTGTCCTGAATTATCCATTTTATCCCCACACTGTGTCATTTCCTTCAATAATCCCTGCTGTCTGTCCTGAATTAATCCATTTTATCCCAACACTGTGTTATTTCCTCCAATAATCCCTGCTGTCTGTCCTGAATTAATCCATTTTATCCCTTCACTGTGTTATTTCTTCCAATAATCCCTGCTGTCTGTCCTCAATTATCCATTTTATCCCTACACTGTGTTATTTCCTCCAATAATCCCTGCTGTCTGTCCTGAATTAATCCATTTTATCCCTGCACTGTGTTATTTCCTCCAATAATCCCTGCTGTCTGTCCTGAATTATCCATTTTATCCCTACACTGTGTTATTTCCTCCAATAAACCCTGCTGTCTGTCCTGAATTAATCCATTTTATCCCTACACTGTGTTATTTCTTCCAATAATCCCTGCTATCTGTACTGAATTAATCCATTTTATCCCTAAACTGTGTTATTTCCTCCAATAATCCCTGCTCTCGGTCCTGAATTAATCCATTTTATCCCTACACTGTGTTATTTCTTCCAATAATCCCTGCTGTCTGTCCTGAATTAATCCATTTTATCCCTGCACTGTGTTATTTCATCCAATAACCCCTGCTGTCTGTCCTGAATTAATCCATTTTATCCCGACACTGTGTTATTTCATCCAATAACCCCTGCTGTCTGTCCTGAATTAATCCATTTTATCCCTACACTGTGTTATTTCCTCCAATAATCCCTGCTGTCTGTCCTGAATTAATCCATTTTATCCCTACACTGTGTTATTTCCTCCAATAATCCCTGCTGTCTGTCCTGAATTATCCATTTTATCCCCACACTGTGTCATTTCCTTCAATAATCCCTGCTGTCTGTCCTGAATTAATCCATTTTATCCCAACACTGTGTTATTTCCTCCAATAATCCCTGCTGTCTGTCCTGAATTAATCCATTTTATCCCTACACTGTGTTATTTCCTCCAATAATCCCTGCTGTCTGTCCTGAATTAATCCATTTTATCCCAACACTGTGTTATTTCCTCCAATATTCCCTGCTGTCTGTCCTGAATTAATCCATTTTATCACTGCATTGTGTCATTTCCTTCAATAATCCCTGCTGTCTGTCCTGAATTAATCCATTTTATCCCCACACTGTGTTATTTCCTCCAATATTCCCTGCTGTCTGTCCTGAATTAATCCATTTTATCCCTACACTGTGTTATTCCCTCCAATAATCCCTGCTGTCTGTCCTGAATTAATCCATTTTATCCCTACACTGTGTTATTTCCTCCAATAATCCCTGCTGTCTGTCCTGAATTAATCCATTTTATCCCTACACTGTGTTATTTCCTCCAATATTCCCTGCTGTCTGTCGTGAATTGATCCATTTTATCCCAACACTGTGTTATTTCCTCCAATATTCCTTGCTGTCTGTCCTGAATTAATCCATTTTATCCCTAAACTGTGTTATTTCCTCCAATAATCCCTGCTGTCGGTCCTGAATTAATCCATTTTATCCCTACACTGTGTTATTTCTTCCAATAATCCCTGCTGTCTGTCCTGAATTAATCCATTTTATCCCTACACTGTGTTATTTCCTCCAATAATCCCTGCTGTCTGTCCTGAATTAATTCATTTTATCCCTACACTGTGTTATTTCCTCCAATGATCCCTGCTGTCTGCCAAGAATTAATCCATTTTATCCCTACACTGTGTTATTTCCTCCAATATTCCCTGCTGTCTGTCCTGAATTAATCCATTTTATCCCTACACTGTGTTATTTCCTCCAATAATCACTGCTGTCTGTCCTGAATTAATCCATTTTATCCCTACACTGTGTTATTTCCTCCAATAATCCCTGCTGTCTGTCCTGAATTAATGCATTTTATCCCAACACTGTGTTATTTCCTCCAATATTCCCCGCTGTCTGTCCTGAATTAATCCATTTTATCACTGCATTGTGTCATTTCCTTCAATAATCCCTGCTGTCTGTCCTGAATTAATCCATTTTATCCCTACACTGTGTTATTTCCTCCAATAATCCCTGCTGTCTGTCCTGAATTAATCCATTTTATCCCGACACTGTGTTATTTCCTCCAATATTCCCTGCTGTCTGTCGTGAATTGATCCATTTTATCCCGACACTGTGTTATTTCCTCCAATAATCCCTGCTGTCTGTCCTGAATTAATCCATTTTATCCCTACACTGTGTTATTTCCTCCAATAATCCCTGCTGTCTGTCCTGAATTAATCCATTTTATCCCTACACTGTGTTATTTCCTCCAATAATCCCTGCTGTCTGTCCTGAATTAATCCATTTTATCCCTACACTGTGTAATTCCCTCCAATATTCCCTGCTGTCTGTCCTGAATTAATCCATTTTATCCCTACACTGTGTTATTCCCTCCAATATTCCCTGCTGTCTGTCCTGAATTAATCCATTTTATCCCTACACTGTGTTATTCCCTCCAATATTCCCTGCTGTCTGTCCTGAATTAATCCATTTTATCCCTACACTGTGTTATTTCCTCCAATATTCCCTGCTGTCTGTCCTGAATTAATCCATTTTATCCCTACACTGTGTTATTCCCTCCAATATTCCCTGCTGTCTGTCCTGAATTAATCCATTTTATCCCGACACTGTGTTATTTCCTCCAATATTCCCTGCTGTCTGTCCTGAATTAATCCATTTTATCCCTACACTGTGTTATTTCCTCCAATATTCCCTGCTGTCTGTCCTGAATTAATCCATTTTATCCCTACACTGTGTTATTTCCTCCAATATTCCCTGCTGTCTGTCCTGAATTAATCCATTTTATCTCTGCACTGTGTTATTCCCTCCAATAATCCCTGCTGTCTGTCCTGAATTAATCCATTTTATCCCTACACTGTGTTATTCCCTCCAATAATCCCTGCTGTCTGTCCTGAATTAATCCATTTTATCCCTACACTGTGTTATTCCCTCCAATAATCCCTGCTGTCTGTCCTGAATTAATCCATTTTATCCCTACACTGTGTTATTCCCTCCAATAATCCCTGCTGTCTGTCCTGAATTAATCCATTTTATCCCTACACTGTGTTATTCCCTCCAATATTCCCTGCTGTCTGTCCTGAATTAATCCATTTTATCTCTGCACTGTGTTATTCCCTCCAATAATCCCTGCTGTCTGTCCTGAATTAATCCATTTTATCCCTACACTGTGTTATTCCCTCCAATAATCCCTGCTGTCTGTCCTGAATTAATCCATTTTATCCCTACACTGTGTTATTCCCTCCAATAATCCCTGCTGTCTGTCCTGAATTAATCCATTTTATCACTACACTGTGTTCTTTCCTCCAATAATCCCTGCTGTCTGTCCTGAATTAATCCATTTTATCACTGCATTGTGTCATTTCCTTCAATAATCCCTGCTGTCTGTCCTGAATTAATCCATTTTATCCCTACACTGTGTTATTCCCTCCAATGTTCCCTGCTGTCTGTCCTGAATTAATCCATTTTATCCCTACACTGTGTTATTTCCTCCAATATTCCCTGCTGTCTGTCCTGAATTAATCCATTTTATCCCTACACTGTGTTATTTCCTCCAATAATCACTGCTGTCTGTCCTGAATTAATCCATTTTATCCCTACACTGTGTTATTTCCTCCAATATTCCCTGCTGTCTGTCCTGAATTAATCCATTTTATCCCAACACTGTGTTATTTCCTCCAATAATCCCTGCTGTCTGTCCTGAATTAATCCATTTTATCCCAACACTGTGTTATTTCCTCCAATATTCCCTGCTGTCTGTCCTGAATTAATCCATTTTATCCCTACACTGTGTTATTTCCTCCAATATTCCCTGCTGTCTGTCCTGAATTAATCCATTTTATCCCTACACTGTGTTATTTCCTCCAATATTCCCTGCTGTCTGTCCTGAATTAATCCATTTTATCACTGCATTGTGTCATTTCCTTCAATAATCCCTGCTGTCTGTCCTGAATTAATCCATTTTATCCCTACACTGTGTTATTTCCTCCAATATTCCCTGCTGTCTGTCGTGAATTGATCCATTTTATCCCAACACTGTGTTATTTCCTCCAATATTCCCTGCTGTCTGTCCTGAATTAATCCATTTTATCCCTAAACTGTGTTATTTCCTCCAATAATCCCTGCTGTCTGTCCTGAATTAATCCATTTTATCCCTACACTGTGTTATTTCCTCCAATAATCCCTGCTGTCTGTCCTGAATTAATCCATTTTATCCCTACACTGTGTTATTTCCTCCAATAATCCCTGCTGTCTGTCCTGAATTAATCCATTTTATCACTACACTGTGTTATTCCCTCCAATGTTCCCTGCTGTCTGTCCTGAATTAATCCATTTTATCCCTGCACTGTGTTATTTCCTCCAATAATCCCTGCTGTCTGTCCTGAATTAATCCATTTTATCCCGACACTGTGTTATTTCCTCCAATAATCCCTGCTGTCTGTCCTGAATTAATCCATTTTATCCCTACACTGTGTTATTTCCTCCAATAATCCCTGCTGTCTGTCCTGAATTAATCCATTTTATCCCTACACTGTGTTATTTCCTCCAATAATCCCTGCTGTCTGTCCTGAATTAATCCATTTTATCCCTACACTGTGTTATTCCCTCCAATATTCCCTGCTGTCTGTCCTGAATTAATCCATTTTATCCCTACACTGTGTTATTCCCTCCAATATTCCCTGCTGTCTGTCCTGAATTAATCCATTTTATCCCTACACTGTGTTATTTCCTCCAATAATCCCTGCTGTCTGTCCTGAATTAATCCATTTTATCCCTACACTGTGTTATTCCCTCCAATATTCCCTGCTGTCTGTCCTGAATTAATCCATTTTATCCCTACACTGTGTTATTCCCTCCAATATTCCCTGCTGTCTGTCCTGAATTAATCCATTTTATCCCTACACTGTGTTATTTCCTCCAATATTCCCTGCTGTCTGTCCTGAATTAATCCATTTTATCCCTACACTGTGTTATTCCCTCCAATATTCCCTGCTGTCTGTCCTGAATTAATCCATTTTATCCCTACACTGTGTTATTTCCTCCAATATTCCCTGCTGTCTGTCCTGAATTAATCCATTTTATCCCTACACTGTGTTATTTCCTCCAATATTCCCTGCTGTCTGTCCTGAATTAATCCATTTTATCCCTACACTGTGTTATTTCCTCCAATATTCCCTGCTGTCTGTCCTGAATTAATCCATTTTATCCCTACACTGTGTTATTCCCTCCAATAATCCCTGCTGTCTGTCCTGAATTAATCCATTTTATCCCTACACTGTGTTATTCCCTCCAATAATCCCTGCTGTCTGTCCTGAATTAATCCATCTTATCCCTACACTGTGTTATTCCCTCCAATAATCCCTGCTGTCTGTCCTGAATTAATCCATTTTATCCCTACACTGTGTTATTTCCTCCAATAATCCCTGCTGTCTGTCCTGAATTAATCCATTTCATCACTACACTGTGTTCTTTCCTCCAATAATCCCTGCTGTCTGTCCTGAATTAATCCATTTTATCCCTACACTGTGTTATTCCCTCCAATGTTCCCTGCTGTCTGTCCTGAATTAATCCATTTTATCCCTACACTGTGTTATTTCCTCCAATAATCCCTGCTGTCTGTCCTGAATTAATCCATTTTATCCCTACACTGTGTTATTTCCTCCAATAATCCCTGCTGTCTGTCCTGAATTAATCCATTTTATCCCTACACTGTGTTATTCCCTCCAATAATCCCTGCTGTCTGTCCTGAATTAATCCATTTTATCCCTACACTGTGTTATTCCCTCCAATAATCCCTGCTGTCTGTCCTGAATTGATCCATTTTATCCCTACACTGTGTTATTTCCTCCAATAATCCCTGCTGTCTGTCCTGAATTAATCCATTTCATCACTACACTGTGTTCTTTCCTCCAATAATCCCTGCTGTCTGTCCTGAATTAATCCATTTTATCCCTACACTGTGTTATTCCCTCCAATGTTCCCTGCTGTCTGTCCTGAATTAATCCATTTTATCCCTACACTGTGTTATTTCCTCCAATAATCCCTGCTGTCTGTCCTGAATTAATCCATTTTATCCCTACACTGTGTTATTTCCTCCAATAATCCCTGCTGTCTGTCCTGAATTAATCCATTTTATCCCTACACTGTGTTATTTCCTCCAATAATCCCTGCTGTCTGTCCTGAATTAATCCATTTTATCCCTACACTGTGTTATTTCCTCCAATAATCCCTGCTGTCTGTCCTGAATTAATCCATTTTATCCCTACACTGTGTTATTCCCTCCAATATTCCCTGCTGTCTGTCCTGAATTAATCCATTTTATCCCTACACTGTGTTATTCCCTCCAATATTCCCTGCTGTCTGTCCTGAATTAATCCATTTTATCCCTACACTGTGTTATTTCCTCCAATAATCCCTGCTGTCTGTCCTGAATTAATCCATTTTATCCCTACACTGTGTTATTCCCTCCAATATTCCCTGCTGTCTGTCCTGAATTAATCCATTTTATCCCTACACTGTGTTATTCCCTCCAATATTCCCTGCTGTCTGTCCTGAATTAATCCATTTTATCCCTACACTGTGTTATTTCCTCCAATATTCCCTGCTGTCTGTCCTGAATTAATCCATTTTATCCCTACACTGTGTTATTCCCTCCAATATTCCCTGCTGTCTGTCCTGAATTAATCCATTTTATCCCTACACTGTGTTATTTCCTCCAATATTCCCTGCTGTCTGTCCTGAATTAATCCATTTTATCCCTACACTGTGTTATTTCCTCCAATATTCCCTGCTGTCTGTCCTGAATTAATCCATTTTATCCCTACACTGTGTTATTTCCTCCAATATTCCCTGCTGTCTGTCCTGAATTAATCCATTTTATCCCTGCACTGTGTTATTCCCTCCAATAATCCCTGCTGTCTGTCCTGAATTAATCCATTTTATCCCTACACTGTGTTATTCCCTCCAATAATCCCTGCTGTCTGTCCTGAATTAATCCATTTTATCCCTACACTGTGTTATTCCCTCCAATAATCCCTGCTGTCTGTCCTGAATTGATCCATTTTATCCCTACACTGTGTTATTCCCTCCAATAATCCCTGCTGTCTGTCCTGAATTAATCCATTTTATCCCTACACTGTGTTATTCCCTCCAATAATCCCTGCTGTCTGTCCTGAATTAATCCATTTTATCCCTACACTGTGTTATTCCCTCCAATATTCCCTGCTGTCTGTCCTGAATTAATCCATTTTATCCCTACACTGTGTTATTCCCTCCAATAATCCCTGCTGTCTGTCCTGAATTAATCCATTTTATCCCTACACTGTGTTATTCCCTCCAATAATCCCTGCTGTCTGTCCTGAATTAATCCATTTTATCCCTACACTGTGTTATTCCCTCCAATATTCCCTGCTGTCTGTCCTGAATTAATCCATTTTATCCCTACACTGTGTTATTCCCTCAAATAATCCCTGCTGTCTGTCCTGAATTAATCCATTTTATCCCTACACTGTGTTATTCCCTCCAATAATCCCTGCTGTCTGTCCTGAATTAATCCATTTTATCCCTGCACTGTGTTATTCCCTCCAATATTCCCTGCTGTCTGTCCTGAATTAATCCATTTTATCCCTACACTGTGTTATTCCCTCCAATAATCCCTGCTGTCTGTCCTGAATTAATCCATTTTATCCCCACACTGTGTTATTCCCTCCAATAATCCCTGCTGTCTGTCCTGAATTAATCCATTTTATCACTACACTGTGTTATTTCCTCCAATAATCCCTGCTGTCTGTCCTGAATTAATCCATTTTATCCCTGCACTGTGTTATTTCCTCCAATATTCCCTGCGGTCTGTCCTGAATTATTCCATTTTATCCCTGCACTGTGTTATTCCCTCCAATATTCCCTGCTGTCTGTCCTGAATTAATCCATTTTATCCCTACACTGTGTTATTCCCTCCAATAATCCGTGCTGTCTGTCCTGAATTAATCCATTTTAATCCCAAACTGTGTTATTCCCTCCAATAATCCCTGCTGTCTGTCCTGAATTAATCCATTTTATCCCTACACTGTGTTATTCCCTCCAATAATCCCTGCTGTCTGTCCTGAATTAATCCATTTTATCCCTACACTGTGTTATTCCCTCCAATATTCCCTGCTGTCTGTCCTGAATTAATCCATTTTATCCCTACACTGTGTTATTTCCTCCAATAATCCCTGCTGTCTGTCCTGAATTAATCCATTTTATCCCTACACTGTGTTATTCCCTCCAATAATCCCTGCTGTCTGTCCTGAATTAATCCATTTTATCCCTACACTGTGTTATTTCCTCCAATAATCCCTGCTGTCTGTCCTGAATTAATCCATTTTATCCCTACACTGTGTTATTCCCTCCAATAATCCCTGCTGTCTGTCCTGAATTAATCCATTTTATCCCTACACTGTGTTATTCCCTCCAATATTCCCTGCTGTCTGTCCTGAATTAATCCATTTTATCCCTACACTGTGTTATTCCCTCCAATATTCCCTGCTGTCTGTCCTGAATTAATCCATTTTATCCCTACACTGTGTTATTCCCTCCAATGATCCCTGCTGTCTGTCCTGAATTAATCCATTTTATCCCTACACTGTGTTATTCCCTCCAATAATCCCTGCTGTCTGTCCTGAATTAATCCATTTTATCCCTACACTGTGTTATTCCCTCCAATATTCCCTGCTGTCTGTCCTGAATTAATCCATTTTATCCCTACACTGTGTTATTCCCTCCAATAATCCCTGCTGTCTGTCCTGAATTAATCCATTTTATCCCTACACTGTGTTATTCCCTCCAATATTCCCTGCTGTCTGTCCTGAATTAATCCATTTTATCCCTACACTGTGTTATTTCCTCCAATAATCCCTGCTGTCTGTCCTGAATTAATCCATTTTATCCCTACACTGTGTTATTCCCTCCAATAATCCCTGCTGTCTGTCCTGAATTAATCCATTTTATCCCTACACTGTGTTATTTCCTCCAATAATCCCTGCTGTCTGTCCTGAATTAATCCATTTCATCCCTACACTGTGTTATTCCCTCCAATAATCCCTGCTGTCTGTCCTGAATTAATCCATTTTATCCCTACACTGTGTTATTCCCTCCAATATTCCCTGCTGTCTGTCCTGAATTAATCCATTTTATCCCTACACTGTGTTATTTCCTCCAATAATCCCTGCTGTCTGTCCTGAATTAATCCATTTTATCCCTACACTGTGTTATTCCCTCCAATAATCCCTGCTGTCTGTCCTGAATTAATCCATTTTATCCCTACACTGTGTTATTTCCTCCAATAATCCCTGCTGTCTGTCCTGAATTAATCCATTTTATCCCTACACTGTGTTATTCCCTCCAATAATCCCTGCTGTCTGTCCTGAATTAATCCATTTTATCCCTACACTGTGTTATTCCCTCCAATATTCCCTGCTGTCTGTCCTGAATTAATCCATTTTATCCCTACACTGTGTTATTCCCTCCAATATTCCCTGCTGTCTGTCCTGAATTAATCCATTTTATCCCTACACTGTGTTATTCCCTCCAATGATCCCTGCTGTCTGTCCTGAATTAATCCATTTTATCCCTACACTGTGTTATTCCCTCCAATAATCCCTGCTGTCTGTCCTGAATTAATCCATTTTATCCCTACACTGTGTTATTCCCTCCAATATTCCCTGCTGTCTGTCCTGAATTAATCCATTTTATCCCTACACTGTGTTATTCCCTCCAATAATCCCTGCTGTCTGTCCTGAATTAATCCATTTTATCCCTACACTGTGTTATTCCCTCCAATATTCCCTGCTGTCTGTCCTGAATTAATCCATTTTATCCCTACACTGTGTTATTCCCTCCAATAATCCCTGCTGTCTGTCCTGAATTAATCCATTTTATCCCTACACTGTGTTATTCCCTCCAATAATCCCTGCTGTCTGTCCTGAATTAATCCATTTTATCCCTACACTGTGTTATTCCCTCCAATATTCCCTCCTCTTTGTCCTTTATTAAAGTCCAGTTTTTCCCTCGAGTTTGACATCAATCAGGTTTAAAATTGATGCAGAGTTTCAGCCAATGAGGGAGATCCGGGCTCAGCCCCGCCCACTCGGTGCCGCAAGTCCCGCCCCTCACCCACTCCCATTGGTTGGAGGACCAACCGCCCGCTCGGTCCTCCAGCCCCTCTCCGCTCTTCCTATTGGTCTGGAGCTCCCGTCAATCACCCGGGCAGTGTGAGCTGAGCATGCGCGGCGGGCGGGGAGTGAGGCCGAGATCGTGTCGGCAACAGGTGAGAGATGGGCGGGGGGAGCGGGTTAATAAACCCCGGGGGAGGGGGCGGGGGCGGGGGCTTCACAAACCCCGAGTGCGGCCCCGGGCCCGAATATCAAACAGTGAACATTCTCCTCTCTCTCTCTACACTCCGGGGGCTCCGGTTTAGATCAGACCCGAAACTCAACACACGGCCCGCGGCCTCCGAGCATGCGCAGTGTCAGCGTCAAACCTCGTGACTCATCGAATCAGGGAGCGTCTGTAAATGAAGAAGAAATGGTGATCGGTCAGGGAGCGTCTGTAAATGAAGGAGAAATGGTGATCGGTCAGGGAGAGTCTGTAAATGAAGGAGAAATGGTGATCGGTCAGGGAGCGTCTGTAAATGAAGGAGAAATGGTGATCGGTCAAGGAGAGTCTGTAAATGAAGGAGAAATGGTGATCTCGACATCTTCAGTCATCCAGGGAGCTCGAGCTTTGGATGCCATTCCTTTCCTCCTCGTGGGAATCTGTCTACTCTGTTCCCAAACCAACTTTTCCTTGAAGGCCTCCCATTGTTCAATTATTGTTCTGCCTGCCAATTCTTGATGCCAATTAACCTGGACAAGATCCCTTTTTAACTCATGAAATTCGCCCTCCTCCAGTTAAGAATTTTCATATTTGACTGTCCCCAGTCCTTTTCCAAAACTGTTCTAAACCGAATGAGATTATGATCACTGCTGCCCCACTGAAACATGCTCCACCTGCCCCACTTCATTCTCCACACTGAGCCCACTGCTGTACTCACACTCTCTCACACTCACTCTCTCACACTCACTCTCTCACATTCATTCTCTCACATTCACTCTCTCACATTCACTCTCTCACATTCACTCTCTCACACTCACTCTCTCACCCTTTCACTCATGGTTTCGGGCCACTGAAAGATGATGCGATGGGTTTGGATTTCAGCACAGGGAGGAGGGAGAGTGTGTGGGACGGGGATTTACAGCTTTGAGGAATGAGAGAGGAAATAATGTTCCATGGAAAGTAGAGTTATCTGATCTGAATTTCTATCCTGTACTTACATTGATAACTTTTATAAACTCCTTTAACAGGGGAGGATTTGCAGAGGGAAACTCAAACCAAAGATCACGTCAAGATCTGACAGAGTCACTTGATTCATCAGGACCTGAATATCATCGGCCTTTGAATGTGGAAGGAGAAATGTTTGTCTGTTCTGTCTGTGGGAGAAGATTTCAAACATCAGTGTGAGTGGAAAAGCACCGAGACACACACACCCGAGTGAGAGTGTTCCAGTGCACTGACTGTGGAAAGAGCTTTAACCAGTTACACAGCCAGAAAAAACATCGCACCGTTCACAGCGGGGAGAAACCGTCCACGTGTTCTGTGGGTGGACGAGGCTTCAACTGATCGTCCAACCTGGAGAGACACAAGGACACCCGGAACATGGAGAAACCGTGGAAATGTGGGGACTGTGGGAAGGGATTCAATTACCCTTCAGAGCTGGAAACTCATCGACGCCGTCACACTGGGGAGAGGCCGTTCACCTGCTCCGTGTGTGGGAAGGGATTCGCTCAGTCATCCGGCCTCCTGACACACCAGCGAGTTCACACTGGTGAGAGACCTTTTAAATGTTCTGACTGTGAGAAGAGGTTCAACTGCAAAAGGAATCTGCTGGAACACCAACGTACCCACACTGGGGAGAGGCCATTCACCTGCTCCGTGTGTGGGAAGGGATTCGCTCAGTCATCCAACCTGCTGACACACCAGCGAGTTCACACTGGGGAGAGACCTTTTAAATGTTCTGACTGTGAGAAGAGCTTTAAAAGCAAAATTGAACTGCTGAAACACCAACGCACTCACACTGGGGAGAGGCCGTTCACCTGCTCCGTGTGTGGGAAGGGATTCACTCGGTCATCACACTTTCTGTCACACCAGCGAGTTCACACTGGGAAGAGGCCGTTCACTTGCTCAGTGTGTGGGAAGGGATTCGCTCATTCATCCACCTTGCTGACACACCAGCGAGTTCACAATGGGGAGAGGCCGTTCTCCTGCTCCATGTGTGGGAAGGGATTTACTCAGTCATCCAACCTGCTGACACACCAGTGAGTTCACACCGATGAGAGACCTTTTAAATGTTCTGACTGTGAGAAGAGCTTTAAAAGCAAAATTGAACTGCTGAAACACCAACGCACTCACACTGGGGAGAGGCCGTTCACCTGCTCCGTGTGTGGGAAGGGATTCACTCGGTCATCACACTTTCTGTCACACCAGCGAGTTCACACTGGGAAGAGGCCGTTCACTTGCTCAGTGTGTGGGAAGGGATTCGCTCATTCATCCACCTTGCTGACACACCAGCGAGTTCACAATGGGGAGAGGCCGTTCTCCTGCTCCATGTGTGGGAAGGGATTTACTCAGTCATCCAACCTGCTGACACACCAGCGAGTTCACACCGATGAGAGACCTTTTAAATGTTCTGACTGTGAGAAGAGCTTTAAAAGCAAAATTGAACTGCTGAAACACCAACGCATTCACACTGGGGAGAGGCCGTTCACCTGCTCCGCGTGTGGGAAGGGATTCACTCAGTCATCACACTTTCTGTCACACCAGCGAGTTCACACTGGGAAGAAGCCGTTCACTTGCTCAGTGTGTGGGAAGGGATTCGCTCATTCATCCACCTTGCTGACACACCAGCGAGTTCACAATGGGGAGAGGCCGTTCTCCTGCTCCATGTGTGGGAAGGGATTTACTCAGTCATCCAACCTGCTGACACACCAGCGAGTTCACACTGAGTGACCTTTAAATGTTCTGACTGTGGGAAGAGATTTAAAATCAGAAACGAACTGCTGAGACATCGACGCACTCACACTGGGGAGAGACTGTTCACCTGCTCCGTGTGTGGGAAGAGATTCACTCGATCATCCCACCTTCTGAAACATTAACTTGTTGACACTATTGAGTGACCTTTTCATGCAGTGACTGTGAGAAGAGCTTTAAAAGCAGAAATGAACTGCTGACACATCAACGCATGCCCATTGGTTGAGAGACTGTTCACCTGCTCCGTGTGTGGGAAGGGATTCACTCAGTCATCACACGTGCTGAGACACCAGCGAGTTCACGAAATGAGCAGGTCCAACGAGCCGGTCTGTAACACAGGCCAATGACTCAGTGCAGCTCGTTACCCAGTCACTGGGCTCCGTTATAGCCTCTCCTGTCAGTAACACACAAAGAGAAATTGTAAATCTGAAACAGAAAGAGATAATGTATAACACTTCAGATCAACCACCAGTTTTTCCCTCTTTCCGGCTTTTAAAACAATCTGTTTCACAGTTTGTCAAACCCGAAACAGCCTCTGGGATTTGCTGATTGAGAATTTCAGTGGAAATTGGGACCGTCATTAAGTATCGGAACAAATATCCCCGCTGAGGTTTCGGGGTTGTTACTGGTTTATTTATATCAGTGAGTGACCAATTTTAAACTAGGTGATGGTCTAAACCTAAGGTAAGAGCCTGGGATAGACAAGAGATTCTTCAATGTATCAAGTTAAATTACACTGATTCCACCAACACTGGACATCACATCCCTCAAACATTGTTACCTGTTACTGTATAAAACTGGTGAGGGTGGAAATGGGAAATAACTGAAAAAAACTTCATTGTATCAAAGTTAATTCTGATCATTATTATTATACAAACATTCTACAGCCGGTCCCTTAAAAAGGACCCAATATCAAACCAGTCCCCAGTCCTTGGGCCTGTGCCTATGTTGTGATTTGCAACCGCTTCTGACTGACTTGGTTTCAGACGCACTCCCGTCAACAGTAAACGGATGGAGCCGGATCCATAAGAGAAAAATGAGGACCGAGCTCCGCGGTTCTCCCAGAGTGCGGGAGGCGGAGTAACAGCAGCAGACAGAGAGATCTCTCTAAACCAGCCGCTGCCGCCGGAGAGAAGCGAGTCCCGTTCCGAGCCGTGTCTGTCAGGCGCCCGCTGACCCTCTCTTCACTGAAGGGGACCGATTCAGCACCAACTCACACACCCACCATTGGATCATTGAATCACCTTCAACACCTGAATTACATCACCACTTAATCCTCTGTACACGAGGAAATACAAACCCTGTCCACGCAACTTGCCCTCATAATTTAAACATTTTAGCCCCGGTATCATTCTGGTCTTTCTGCGCTGCACCTCCTGCAAGGCCAATATATCCTTCCTGAGGTCTGGTGCCCAGGACTGAATGCCGTACTCTAAATGTGGCCTTAGCAGAGTTTATAGAATTGTAACATAAATTCCACCCTTTTGAATTCCAGTTCCCTTGAGATAAAGGCCGACATTCCATTAGCCATTTTAATTATTTTTTGCACCTGTCTGCCAACTCTTCGTGATTTCCCGAAGTATCTCTGCTCACCCACAGTTCCTGGCTTCTCACCATTTTGAAAATACTCTGATTTATCTTGCTTCGGGCCAAAGTGGATGGCCTCACATTTCCCCAGATTGAAACTTTGAACAGTCTGGGGCTCTTTTGTATCGAAAAGAGAAGGCTGAGGGTGACCTGATCCAGGACTTTAAGATTATGCAAGGGTTTGATCGGTCAGATGTAGATAAGGTGTTTGTACTTTTGGGAGTGGGGACGTCAGAACTTAGGGCCATGAATATAATAGTCATCAATAAATCCAATCTGGCATTCAAGAGAAACATATTTATCCAGAGAGGCGTTAGAATGTGCAGCTCTCTCCCACAAGGAGTAGTTAAGACGAATCGCATGGATGCATTTACGGTGAAGTGAGATAAACACATGGAGGAGAAAGGAATATTCGGGTTTGCTCATCGGGTTAGATGAAGAGGGGTTGGAGGACGTTCGACTGCAGCATAAACACCGGTATAGTCTGGTTGGGCCGAATTGCCTGTTTCTGTGATGTACATTCGATGTAATTCTATGTAAGTTCCATCTGACACAGTTTTACCAACTCACTGAATCTATCAATTTCGCTTTATAACTTTATGCTCCCATCTACACTACTCACTGTGCACCCTAACTTGGTGTCGTCGACAAACCTGGATATACCGCTCTCTATTCCTTTATCTGCCTCATTTATACAGATCCCTGGGGGACACCACTAATCAAATCCTGTCAATTTGAGTACATACCCATTAACCCTACTCTCTGTCTCCTACCTCCAAACCAACTCCCTCCCCATATCAATGGGTTGCTTTGAATTCCACATGTAAACAGAAATGAGAACAGTCTCTGATGTTAAACCTTAACGAATGCCTCTGGAAGTCAATACACACATAACCCCCATAGACACTCCATCATTTACCACGTTAGTTACATCTTCAAAAAGTTCAACTAGTTTCGTTAGACTTGACTTACACTTTACAAATCCATGCTGGCTCTCTCTAATCAATTCATGTTTATCCAAGTGCTCAGTCATTCTTTCCCTAATAACAGATTCTGGTAACTTCCCCACAACAGACGTCAGACGAATCGGTCTATAATTTCCTGCTTTATCTCTCCTACCCTTCATATATAATGGAATGACATTTGAAATTTTTCAATCCATGGAACAATTCCTGAATCAAGAGAGTTTTGAACGATCATGACGAAAGCATGTACAATTTCCTCACCTATTCCCCTTAGTCCCCTGGGATGGTAAACATCAGGTCCTGGAGATTTGTCTATCTTTAGTCTAATTGTTTTCTCCAATACCATTATTTTACTGACACTGAATCCCCTTGATTTATTTTCAGTTTTCCTCGTGTCTCTGGTTTATTATCCTCATGCTTTTCTGTGAGGATTTAGCAAGTCTGCCATTTCCTGATTTTCAATTACAATATCACCTCCATCTGTCTTTAAGGGGCCCACATTACTCTTAGTCACCCTTCTTTCTCTTAATATACGTGTAAAAACCTTGAAAGTTGTCCTTAATTTCATTCACAAGTTTTTCTCGTTTTCCCTCTTTGCACCTTTTACGATTTTTTTTAGTTTCAGCACCACAATAAACAACACTTCACTGTGAAATTTGCTCAATTAGTTCTTCAGTGTCAGAGCGAGAATTGTCCATCCCTAATTTATTTAATTGTAAACAATTTTACAACACCAAGTTATAGTCCAGCAATTTTATTTTAAATTCACAAGCTTTCGGAGATTTTCTCCTTCCTCAGGCAAATGTTTCAAGAGCTCCATTGCCTCCATTGCCGAAACATTTGCCTGAGGAAGGAGAAAATCTCCGAAAGCTTGTGAATTTAAAATAAAATTGCTGGACTTTTACTTGGTGTTGTAAAATTGTTTACAATTGTCAACCCCAGTCCATCACCGGCATCTCCACATCATAATTTATTTAAAGTAACAAACAAACACAAGCACAAATATTCATTCGTCTATCAAAGCACTGATGGACACAGAAAGATAAACACAGCCTGAAACGCAGTCAGTATCGGGATTCACAGGGAAACGGGCAAGCGAAATGGACAAAGATCAAACAGTCTGAACCCACAACAGAATGTGAAGTGTAGCTGATAGATATTAATGAGAGGAGGTGGGAAACAGTACCATGAATTGGCACCGTGGCTTAGTTGGTTAAAGCACCTGTCTAGTAAACAGAAGATCCTGGGTTCAACTCCCAGCGGTGCCTTTGTGTAATTCGTGGTGTTTAGTGAATTTGAGAAGCACACAGTGCTGTGTTTTGTTCAGGATCCAACACGGAACTGATCAGGAGGTCTTTTCAAAAATGCCTTTTCATCATGCAGACAGCCCTCTCACAGAATGTGTCCGTGATATGTTCTTGTTTCTGGGCTCGTTGAGGTCGGGGTATAATTCTTGATTCGATGTTTCATACCCTGGAGAAACCCTAATTTGGGAAAGGAAGTCCCCAAATCACTCCACCTGAAGCTCAAGCGCTTTTGAAAGAAATTCAGTTCAAACAATCAGGACTTTAAAGGCACCTCAATGACCTGCACTTTCATTGAACGAGCTTTGCTTCCAATTACATTCAACCTTGAAACCGCTCTGGGTTTTCCCCTCACTGAAGCAGAGTGTGGCCGCTCTGTATCTGTGAGCATGTCGGTGACGAGGTTAGCTCTGATATTGGTCGCTTTCAATTTTTAAGATCTCGCCAAGCTCAGGGAAAAGAAACCGGGTATCGAATTGTCCCTGTAAGTGATGAATTGAAGGGATTGGTGCTCCAAGCAGATCTGGAAAATTCACAGTGCGGTCACTCAGGAATTCCAAATCCACCCTCTCGCCACTCCCCCCGTCTCAGTCTTTCCATCTTTACCCTTCACTGCCGGTGTTCCAGGTTCGATCATCCGTGGCCGTTCAACGAAGCCTGAGAAGTCCATGAGGGAAAAACACAGCGAGTCAAGAGACAGAGACAAGGTGGGATCAAAGTATAGGAAGAAATAGGATCAATGTCAAGTTCTGCGAACGGGCAGAATTTAAGATGGAGCTTGGGAGAGATTCCTTCACGTGTCTTGCAATTTTGCAAGAGACCATTGGGCTCCGAATTAAAAGCATGAGCCGCGCTGGAGAGTCTCTGAGAGAGGGAATGCGGTTCGTCAACTCCAGTTCATCGTTATTTGAGCAGTAAACATAACCTTTAAGAAGTCGCGCTGCGAGGAGGATTCGAACGTATGCAGGAAATCCCCAGGGGATTCCGAGTCCAACGCCTTAACCACTCGGCCATCGCAGCTACAAACATCTGTTATGCACGGCTGTAAATCAGAATGTGTAGGTTTATCACAAGCGATCTGTGATACAATGTTCTCTCAGACAGGTGAAAGGCCCTGATCCCTGGTCTGTGCTGATTCTCTGATAGTTTACTGGGTAAAGGCCCTGATCCCTGGTCTGTGCTGACTCTCTGATAGTTTACTGGGTAAAGGCCCTGATCCCTGGTCTGTGCTGATTCTCTGATGGTTTACTGGGTAAAGGCCCTGATCCCTGGTCTGTGCTTATTCCCTGATAGTTTAGTGGGATTCATTCTGTATCTCTCAGTCTCTGGTACTGTGTGTGAGTGTGGGATTCATTTTGTGTCTGTCAGTCTCTGGTACTGTATGTTAGTGTGGGATTCATTCTGTATCTGTCACTCACTGATACTATGTGTGAGTTTGGGATTCATTCTCTGTCTTGTCAGCAGTGTGTGTGAGAGTTTGTGATTCATTCTTTATAGGCAGTCTCTCATACTGTGTGTTAGTGTGGGATTCTTTCGGTATCTGTCAGTCTCTGTTTCTCCATGTGAGTGTGGGACTCATTCTTTATATACAGTCCCCAGTACTGTATGTGGGAGTTGAATTCATCCTAAATATGCAGTTACTCATACTGCATGTTAGTGTGGGATTCATACTGTACCTATCAGTCCCTGGTACTTGATGAGAGTGTGGGATTAACTCTGTGTCTGTCAGTCTCTAGTACTGTATGTGAGTTTGGGATTCCTTCTGTATCTGTGAGTGTTGGATTCATTCTGTGTCTGTGTGTCTCTGGTACTGTATCTGAATGTGAGTTTCATTCTGTATCTGTACATAATTATTCTCTCAGATTACATTATTGCGTTCAATACTTCAGCTTTAATATCTTAATGTTTGAAGAGTTTTACTCCTTATTTAATTTGTAAATATGGACGAACTTTAGGATTTAATGTTGGAGGTTTTAATCAGATAATTTGTGTGCTTTTTGGACCACTATTAAATCTGCATCTCTGTGAGTACGATTGTGGATGATAATGAATCTTTCAAACTGATAAGGTGACATTTTTGAATTGGTTTGTAATGTGTAGATCAGTCTGTAGAAATGGAATTGATACTGTATCTTTCAGTCTAATATTGTATGAGATTTTTGGACTGGTATATAATGTGTATCTCAGTCTGCACTAATAGAATTGATACTCTATCTTTAAATTTCATTCTACGAGTGCATTCTGAACAGGTATCTAATTTGTTTCTCAGGTTTACTATCTTTCAGTATTTCTCAATCGATACTGTACGTGAAGTTTGGATTTGTTTGCAATTTGTAGCAAATGGTTCACTTTTCGAATGGATATTTCATGTATTAAAGTCATGTGTGAGAGAGTTCTGGGCTGGTATTCAATTGGAATCTCAGGTACATTATTGGGATTCATTCTGTCCCTTTCAATCGGATACCATGTGTGATTTCTCTCTGGTATTTAATTCGTAGCTATGTTGCCCTATTGTGAGATTGACACAGTGCCTTTCAATCTGAGAGTGTGATTTTGGACTGGGATTTTTGTATCTACCTGTCAGCGGGACTGAGTTCGGGGCAAATGGAACAGTGTCTGCCTCACCCGCTCTGTTTGAATGTTGGATTGAAATTGTGTCTCTGGAACTTGGGATCAGTGTGGGACTGAGTACTTCTACTGTCTGAGACTGTGGAACTGATGACCTGTCTGTGTCTCTGTGCTCGGTGGGTGATAATGTACCTCCTGTGTGTGAGAAGGAGCTGGCTGCACTCCTCCTTGTGCCTCGGGTGGAGGAAACATCACATTCATTCTGGATCATTCAAGGATTCGCCTGTAGGAAGAAAAATGATCTCTTGTAACCCAAGAAACGGTGAGGTTGAAAATAGAATAGAGATCAGTTTAATATCTCTAATGATCATTTTGAATATCCACAAATGAAAACCAATGATACAAACAGTGTCAGTGTCTGACTCCACTGCAGCACTCAGCTTCTGCACACCAGGTGTGTTGGGCTATTTTACAACAATTTAGTGACATCCAGACACAACCCAACCCCTGCACTGATCCATGAATGGGACCACCCGATGGGGCAGGGACCTTTGTCCAGGTCAGGTTTCTAATCCCCTCTCCCATGGGACTAACCGTTCAACCGAAACATAACAGCCGCTGTTTAAATTGTGTCCTTCACACTTCTCACCTGCTGCCTGCAATAGATGCTCTTTGTATAACTCCCCACATCCTTACTGTCCGGCTCTGTTTCCACTCTTCACTGTCCAATAACAATAAACAGGGTGAGACTGGAACTAAACCAGGACCATTCACTCCTGGTTTGGGGAGTGAAAGCAGCAATGGTTTTAATAGCAGGTTCTTCCCATTCTCTCTCCCTTCCCCTGGACACACCCTGTCCACACACAGCCCGAGAATGACCTCTCCCTTCCCCCCTCTCACTCCATGTTCCGGGACCAGTTCCTGATCCACTCCGCCTCTTACAAACAGCCCCCGGACTCCCCCTGCCCTTCCCCCGGACTCAATGCCGATCTCTGAGCCCATCTGCGGACACGGTCCCGGAGCGATGAGCTGCTGTAACGAGGCTGCTCTTTGCTCCCTTCCCCCGGGGGCCGTGATCTCTCCATTCCCGCCTGTCTGAGCAAAGGAAGTGGGTCTGGGGGAAAGGTCAGAGGGAATGGGCTCCACAGGCAGTGCAGGAACAGGCACCAGAATGGGAAACAGATGGGATTCCACCAGTGCCCAACGCTGGAATCCAGACTGACTTTACAATCTCCAACTATTAAACTCGAGGTTTCCATCCCTGCTGTTTCTCTCGGGGTCTTTTGATGGGAAAGAGTCTTTCAGAGATAAAGTGAGCGGCTGTGGAATGAGCCAATGGGTTCTGTTCATTCTTGGCTCCCTTACTGATAAAGTAACGTTTGACTCCGAAACTGGAGGGAGGATTCCTCAAACCAATCCTGGAGAAACGGGGGAGGAAAGTGGGAGTCGGTGTATTTACTGGGACCGTGTAGGATTAATATCAGGCAGCAACAGTCCCAGTTTATTTCAATCGGAGTGAAACTCTCGGTCACTGAGAGTAATACAGAGCGGCCCTGAGCTGCAAGATTGCAGAGGGGACAACATGCAAGAGAGGGTTAAATGTGTGACACTGTCCCTGAGAGTGGGATTAATAATGTGTCTGTCTCTGAAATAATATCAGTGAGAGATGAGACTGCATCTTCTGTCACTCCACCTTGGAATAGAAATTGGAATGAAATATTTTCCAATTTGTTACTGGGTGAAAACGGGACATTACAGGTCAGTTTCTCTCTCTCTCTTTTGTACAGATTATGAAGGTGGGATACTGTTCCTGAGAGTGATACAGAGACACTGATAGGAAGTGTAATTCTGATACTGTGCCTGTCTGTTTTTATCTCTCTCTAGCGCTGTACATGAAGGTGGAATATTGTTACTGAGTGTGAAACGGACATACTGATGGGAAGTGTAATTCTGATACTGTGTTTGTTTGTCTGTGTCTCTCTCTGTCTGTCTTTCTCTCTCCCTAGTGCTGTACAAGGAGGCGGCATACTGTTACTGAGCATAATATAGACACACTGATAGAAAGGGAAAGACTGATTCTGTGTCTGTGAACAAACCTCCGGTGCTATTGGTGAGACGGTCACTGTCCATTTTACTGTATATCAGCCGGTCTGACGGGGCATTCATCATTCGCCAGTCCTGTAAGGAAAGGTGGAGAGAAACCGTCTGTAACTGTCTGACACTGGACTGTCTGTGAGTGTTGAATTTATTCAGTAACTCGTCGTGTCTGGGTGTTGAGAACGGGATGGAGAGGACACCAGTTACTATTATCTGACAGTCAGTCAGTTTAGCAGGAGAGAGAAACACAGAGAGACTGGAGGAGCCCAGAGCGGATAATTTTTATTTTCATCTTAACCAAACGGACAATACAATAATGTAAAAGGAGGAGGACAAGGTGAGGCACAGACAGCATTGAGTCTCATTTCACTATAGACGGACACAGGACTTGTCCCAGGTGAGGGTTTTGTGTTTAAAGATCACTTCACGAAAAACACCTTGACGATCTGGGGTTACAGACGGACATGACGGGCAGGAAAAGACCAGCTCGTTCATCAATCCTGCCCCACATGCCTGGAGCATCGTGACTGGACACTTCCTACACACACCACCAGCCCCACCCACCGGGAACATGGAATCTCCTGGGAGCGGTTACAAACCAGAAAAAAATCCAGGGCCAATCAGGAGGGGAAATTCTGGGAAATTCCTCCCCGACTCCCTCAGGCTATCGAATCGAGTCCAGTGGATCACACTGACCATGCGTAGGTTAACTGTAAAACCACTCACCTTCCATATGATGCGATCTCTGCCCCAGTCAAGAACCGGTCCAGATCCCTCGAGAAGGCGGAGAGAGAGTCAGCACCCACCGCACCAGAGAGAGTCAGAGTCAGCGCCCACCGCACCAGAGAGAGTCAGAGTCAGCGCCCACCGCACCAGAGAGAGTCAGAGTCAGCGCCCACCGCACCAGAGAGAGTCAGAGTCAGCGCCCACCGCACCAGAGAGAGTCAGAGTCAGCGCCCACCGCACCAGAGAGAGTCAGAGTCAGCACCCACCGCACCAGAGAGAGTCAGCACCCACCGCACCAGAGAGAGTCAGCACCCCCCGCACCAGAGAGGGTCAGCACCCACCGCACCAGAGAGGGTCAGAACCCACCACACCAGAGAGGGTCAGCACCCACCGCACCAGAGAGAGTCAGCACCCCCCGCACCAGAGAGGGTCAGCACCCACCGCACCAGAGAGGGTCAGCACCCACCGCACCAGAGAGGGTCAGCACCCACCGCACCAGAGAGAGTCAGCACCCACCACACCAGCCGGGAATACATTCCAGATGCTCACTCCTCTCTGGGAAAAGAAGAAGCTCCCAACATCCAGACTATTCTTCCCTCTTTGTGGTCGGAACGCCGGTCCGCTGCTTCCCCCCAATCTGTGAAACTGGAAATAATCGATCACTGGGCAAGCTGTTCAACCATGAGATGGGAGCCATTGAAACACCGTGGGCGCTCTCCCATTGAATTATATTCTGTGCGGAGCGTTCGGTTTTTCGCGAGGTGAAGAAACTCTTGTCTCTCCTTGTGTGTAAATGTGAGGCGAGTCTCAGATGATATTCTCACAGTTGAATCTAAAATTTGAAATGTAACTTGTTTGGAGATGCCGGGGATTGAACCCGGGACCTCATACATGCAAAGTATGCTCTCTTCCACTGAGCAACATCCCCACGGGGCAAAAGGTACCTGAGAAATAAACAAGCAGACACTTTAGAAGTGAAGCCGTGAGCTTTCTGCTCCGTCTCTCCAGGACATCGAGATGCCCAGCGGTCCCGCGTGTTCACAATGTTCAACCTCTGCTTCAGTTCACGGGGTTTCTGCTCCTCTTTACTTTGAACTTTCCAAAAAAAATCTGCGGAAATAAAAAAACCCAATCGCTAATGGTCCGTGACAAGGCTGAAATCCAACCTCTGAATCATAAAGTGAGATGGAAGAATGACAGAGCGTCAAACAGGAACAAGAGCTGGGACTGCTCGCTCGATATTGCACCGTCACACATTCCCCTCAGTCGGCGGCTGCTTTGAGTTGAGCTGTTGAGGGGACCGTGAGATGAAGTCCCGCTCCGGGACAATTTAATGCTTGTGGAGCCTCAGAAGTTGGAACTCGCTGAGCTCAAAAAGCGTCATTCAACTTTCCGTGGGTAATTCTGGTGAAAAATTATTTAGGAAGATGCTGGGAGTTGAACCCAGGACCTCAACACATGCAAAACATGCGCTCTATCACTGAACTAAATCCCCAGATCACAAAACCCTCTAACCAAGGAAAGAAGAACTGATTGTCCTCATTTTATGAGGCCACCCGTGGTGGGTGTGCACTCCACTCTGCATTTTACTGGAGAAATAATCAATTTATATTATGTAACTATCCCCCACTCACTGCATTTTACTGGAGAAATAATCAATTTATATTATGTAACTATCCCCCACTCACTGCATTTTACTGGAGAAATAATCAATTTATATTATGTAACTATCCCCCACTCACTGCATTTTACTGGAGAAATAATCAATTTATATTATGTAACTATCCCCCACTCACTGCATTTTACTGGAGAAATAATCAATTTATATTATGTAACTATGCCCCACTCACTGCATTTTACTGGAGAAATAATCAATTTATATTATGTAACTATCCCCCACTCACTGCATTTTATGCCTGAGAGACACCTTGATTTAATGAACCTTCAGTCCCTTTATCTACATGTCTTTTAGACATTATGCTATCACAGCACATTCCTCCCTTAGGTCTGTTCATTCCCACTTTACTGTTGTCAGCATCCTTTTAGTTTTAACTGCAAACTTGACTATAATAACCATCATGCATCCTTCTCGGCCCACCAGCACTTTCTTATTGAACACACGTTACATGGTTCATTCTATATTAATACACAGTACAGTTTACATTTATAGATACATAGATTCACAGTACATTTTGTTCTACTTCTACTATTGATTATAATTATACTAAATTCTATCTGTTAATGGGTTAATCCTTACACGTTGTTCTTCCTGACTCGAAACACCGTAGTTCAATCCTGGATGTGATTAACTGCAGAATCCAACCCCTGCAGTCACTTGTGAACTCGCTGGTGTCTCAGCACATGTGATGACTGAGTGAATCCCTTCCCACACACGGAGCAGGTGAACAGTCTCTCCACAATGTGCATGAGTTGATGTGTCAGCAGTTCATTTCTGCTTTTAAAGCTCTTCTCAAAGTTACTGCATTAAAAGATCACTCAATAGTGTGAACAAGTTGATGTCTCAGAAGGTCAGATGAATTTGTGAATCCCTTCCCACACATGGAGCAGGTGAACAGTCTCTCCCCAGTGTCAGTGTGTTGGTGTTTCAGATCATTTGTTTTAAAGCCCTTCTCACAGTCAGAACATTTCAGAGGTCTCTTATCAGAGTGAACTCGCTGGTGTCTCAGCAGGTGTGATGACCGAGTAAATCTCTTCTTACACAGGGAGCAGGTGAACGGCCTCTCCCTAACGTGAGTGTGTCGATGTCTTCACAATTTGTATCTGCATTTAGAGCTCTTCGTGCAGTCAGAACATTCAAAAGGTCTCTCCCCAGTCTGAACAAGTTGATGTTTCAGCAGGGAGGATGAATGAGTGAATCTCTTCTTACACACGGAGCAGGTGAACGGCCTCTCCCCAGTGTGAACTCGCTGGTGTGACAAAAGTTGTGATGACAGTGTGAATCTCTTCCCGCACACGGAGCAGGTGAACGGCCTCTCCCCGGTGTCACTGCGTTGATATCTCAGCAGTTCGTTTCTGCTTTTAAAGTTCTTCCCACAGTCAGAGCATTTAAAAGGTCTCTCATCAGAGTGAACTCGCTGGTGTGTCAGCAGGGTGGATGACCGAGTGAATCTCTTCCCACACACGTAGCAGGAGAACGGCCTCTCCCCAGTGTGAACTCGCTGGTGTTTCAGCAGGTCGGATGATCGAGTGAATCCCTTCCCACACACGGAGCAGGTGAACGGCCTCTCCCCAGTGTGATTGCGTCGATGAGTTTCCAGCTCTGAAGGGTAATTGAATCCCTTCCCACAGTCCCCACATTTCCACGGTTTCTCCATGGTCCGGGTGTCCTTGTGTCTCTCCAGGTTGGACGATCAGTTGAAGCCTCGTCCACACACAGAACACGTGTACGGTTTCTCCCCGCTGTGAACGGTGTGATGTTTTTTCAGGCTGTGTAACTGGTTAAAGCTCTTTCCACAGTCAGTGCACTGGAACACTCTCACTCGGGTGTGTGTCTCGGTGCTTTCCCACTCACACTGATGTTTGAAATCTTCTCCCACAGATAGAACAGACAAACATTTCTCCTTCCACATTCAAAGGCCGATGATATTCAGGTTCTGATGAATCGAGTGACTCTGTCAGATCTTGGCGTGCTGTTTGGTTTGAGTTTCCCTCTGCAAATCCTCCCCTTCTAATACCCTGCAAAAGGTGTTTATAAAAGTCATCACTGTAAGTACAGGATAGAAATTCAGAACAGACACTTCTAGTGTCTACAAAACATTCTTTCCTCTATTGTGCCTCAAAGCTGTAAATCCCCGTCCCACACACTCTCCCTCCTCCCTCTGCTGCAATCCAAACCCATCGCATCATCTTTCAGTGGCCCTCAACCATGAGTGAAAGGTTGAGAGAGTGAATGTGAGAGAGTGAAAGGGTGAGAGAGTGAAAGGGTGAGAGAGTGAATGTGAGAGAGTGAATGTGAGAGAGTGAATGTGAGAGAGTGAGTGTGAGAGTGTGTGAGAGAGTGAGTGTGAGAGAGTGAGTGTGAGAGAGAGTGAGTGTGAGAGAGTGAATGTGAGTGAGTGTGAGAGAGAGTGAGTGAGAGAGAGTGTGAGAGAGTGAATGTGAGTGTGAGAGAGTGAATGTGAGTGAGTGTGAGAGAGTGAATGTGAGTGAGTGTGAGAGAGAGTGAGTGTGAGAGAGTGAGTGTGAGAGAGTGAATGTGAGTGTGAGAGAGTGAGTGTGAGAGAGTGAATGCGAGACATTGAATGTGAGAGAGTGAATGTGAGAGTGAATGTGAGTGTGAGAGAGTGAGTGTGAGAGAGTGAATGAGTGAGAGTGAATGTGAGAGTGTGAATGTGAGAGAGAGTGAGTGTGAGAGTGAGTGTGAGGGAGTGAGTGTGAGAGAGTGAGCGTGAGAGTGTATGTGAGAAAGTGAATGTGAGAGTGAGTGTGAGAGAGTGAGTGTGAAAGAGTGAATGTGAGAGAGTGAGTGTGAGCACAGCAGTGGGCTCGGTGTGGAGAATGAAGTGGGGCAGGTGGAGCATGTTTCAGTGGGGCAGCAGTGATCATAATCTCATTCGGTTTGGAACAGTTATGGAAAAGGACAGGGGACAGTCAAATGTGAAAATTCTTAACTGGAGGAGGGCAAATTCCAGTGAGTTAAAAAGGGATCTTGTCCGTGTGGATTGGAATCAAAAATTGGCAGGCAGAACAGTAATTGAACAATGGGAGGCCTTCAAGGAGGAGTTGGTTTGGGTACAGAGTGGACAGATTCCCACGAGGAGGAAAGGAACAGCATCCAAAGCTCGAGCTCGGATGAATAAAGATATAGAGATCACCATTGCTCCTTCATTTACAGACGATCACTGACCGATCACCATTTCTGCTTCATTTGTAGACGCTCCCTGACAAATCACATATCTCCTTAATTTACAGATGCTCCCTGACCAATCACATATCTCCTTCATTTACAGACGCTCCCTGACTGATCACCAGTTCTTCAATTACAGACGCTCCCTGACCGATCACCAGTTCTTCATTACAGATGCTCCCTGACCAATCACCACTTCTCCTTCATTGGCAGAAGCTCCCTGACCGATCACCATTTCTTCTTCAATTGCAGACGCTCCCTGATCGATCACCATTTTCCTTCATTTACAGACACTCCCTGACCGATCTCAATTTCTCCTTCAATTACAGACGCTCCCTAACCGATCTCCATTTCCCTTCAATTACAGACGCTACCTGACCGATCACCATTTGCCCTTCATTTACAGACGCTCCCTGACCGATCACCATTTCCCCTTCATTTACAGACGCTCCCTGACCGATCCCCATTTCCCCTTCATTTCCCGGCGGGTAGTGAGGGGGGGATAATGTTCACTGTTTTATATTCGGGTCTGGGGCCGCACTCGGGGTTTGTAAAGCCTGAGCCTGGGCCTGAGCCCGGACCCGGGCCCCGGGGTTTATTGAGCCTCTTGCTCCGATCCTCTGACCTGCACCGAACGCGCTCCTCCCGCAGCCTCGACTGGCCGCGCATGCTCAGGACACACTGACCGATAATGAGTCACTACTGCGCCTGCGTGCTGGGCTCCACTGACTCAGATAGGGCACAATCTGTACCGCGCTGCATGCTGGGTGATGCAGCCGCCATTGATGATCTTAATATCAGGCCGAAAAACAAAGACATTGGAAGCAGGGAGAGCGCGTTTGGACCAAGGATAATAAAATAAACTGAAACCCCAGCGCTTCGAGCCATTAAAACCGGCACAAACACACAGCATAGAAGCCCTCCCCCCTCCACCCCGAATTTGGTGAACTCCAGAAAAAAATTTTTCAGTGACTTTTATTAATTTCGTTTTATTAACTGAAGGGTTCAATTTATGTTTATTTTCCAAATGCACCTCGGGACCGCCAGTCTCACCATTAATCCCGCCTGGCGATTAAGGAGAGATCCGGACCAATAGGAGGAGCGGAAATTTATAGGCATTTCATATAACTCGTGGGGTGTTGCAGGGATCAGTCCTGTGGCCTCAATTATTTACAATGTATATCAATGACTTGGATGGAGGAACAGAGTGTCTTGTGGCCAGATTTGCTGATGATACAAAGATAGGTGGAATAGCAAGTTGCAATGAGGACACAACGTGTCTGCGAAGGGATGTTGCCTGGTTAAGCGAATGGGCAAAAAATTGGCAGATGGAATATAATGTGGGAAAATGTGAAGTCATCCACTTTGGGAGGAAAAAAATATTTTGCTTTTTTATTTGAATGGAGAAATACTACAAAATGCTGCAGTACAGAGGGATCTGGGTTTCCTCGTGCAAGAAAGACACAATTCAACATACAGGTGCAGCAGGTAATCCGGAAGGCAAACGGAATATTGGCTTTTATGTCTAGGGGGATGGAGTATAAAAGCAGTGAAGTCATGCTACAAATGTACAGGGTGCTGGTGAGACCACAACTGGAGTACTGCGTACAGTTCTAAGGAAGGACATACTTGCATTTGAGGCAGTTCAGAGAAGGTTCACGAGGTTGATTCCGGGTATGGAAGGGTTGTCTTATGATGAAAGATTGAACAGGCTGCGTCTATACTCAATGGAGTTTAGATGAATGAGAGGAGATCCAATTGAAACAGACAAGATTCTGAGGAGACTCGATAGCGTAGATGCTGAGAGGATGTTACCCCTCATGGGGGAATCTAAAACTGGGGGGCATAGTCTCAGAATAAGGGGTCACCCGTTTAAGACGGAAATGAGGAGGAATTTCTTCTCCCAGAGCATCGTGAGTCTTTGGAATTCTTTACCCCAAAAAGCTGTGGAGGCTGAGTCATTGAATACATTCAAGTCTGAGTTAGACAAATTTTTGATCAGCAAGGGAGTCAAAGGATATGGGGAAAGGGCGGGAAAGTGGAGTTGAGGTAAAAATCAAATCAGCCATGATCTCATTTAATGGCGGAGCAGGCTCGAGGGGCCGAATAGCCTACTCCTGCTCCTATCTCTTATGGTCTTCTGGTAAATTGACTGGACGGCTGTGCGGACAGTTGGTCCTCCAACCAATCGGAGTGTGTGAGGGGCGGGAGTTGCGCCACTGGATGGGCAGTTCTAAGTCCAGATATCCGTCATTGTCTGAAGCATCATTTTAAAAAATTAATTTATCTTAAGCTCCAGGAGAAAACTCGACAATTCTGTTGTGGCTTGAAACAGGTGAAACCAGATGAGGTGGAGCAAACATTTCAACATTTGTTAGAAAAACACATTAATTAAGAACATCCAACATGGATTAATTGAGATATCACAAGTCCACTGATGAAGGGAATGTCGTGGATCTTGTGTTGATGGATTGTGAAAAGGTGTTTGATAAGATGACGGACAGGAGGCTTATTGATAAAATTAATACCCACGGTATTAAAATGAATGGGGCAGTGTGGATAGGAAGTTGTGTAAAGGGCAGAAAACAGAGAGTAGTGGTTAATGGATGTTCTTCAGACTGGAGGGATGTAAACAGTGGTGTCTCCCAGGGTCAGTGTTGGGACCATTGCTCTTCTCAATATAGAGAATGATCTGAGCTTGGGTATGTGGGACACAAGGTGAAAATCTATAGGTGACACCAACATTGGCAGCGTGGGGAACTGGGAAGAGGAGTCAGTGACTTCATTGTGACGTCCACAGGTTCGTAAACAGGCAGGTGAAATTTAATGTAGAGAAATGTGACGTGATACATTTTGAGAGGAAGTAAAATGAGATGAAATGTAAACTAAATGGTCAAAGTTTAAAAGTAGAGGAACAGAGAGACTTAGGGATGGAAGGTTCTAAATAATGCATTGTCTTATTAATTAACAAGTCTGAGAGTCAGCAACTTTAATATCTCATTAAGAAATATATGAGCAAATTCTCTTTCCTGTACTGTACCAGAGTAAACATGCCAGTCCCCCGTGTACACGAGATGATCCCGCTGGATGGAACCTCAGGCACCCTGAGCTTGATCTCAGGTGTCTCCAGTCCTGACTGTCCCTTACATCAGTATCCCGTCACTTTCGGATAAAAGAGGCTTACAATGTTGCCAAAAAGAATAGTAAGCCTGAGGATTAGGAGAGTTTGAGAAATCAGCAAAGGATGACCAAGAAATTGATAACATGGGAGAAAATAGAATGAGGGTAAAACAGAAAGAAATATAAGAATGGATTGTAAGAGTTTCTACAAGTATGTGTGAAGGAAGGGATTAGCGAAAGTAAACATGGGTCCCTTGGAGACAGAGACAGGAGAATTTATAATGGAGAATAAGGAAATGAAAGAGACGTTAAACAAGTATTTTGTATCTGTCTTCAGAGTAGAAGACACAAAAATCATACCAGAAGTATTGGGGAACCAAGGTTCTAATGAGTGAGGAACCTAAAGCAATTAAGATTAGTAAAGAAACAGTACTGGAGAAATTAATGGGACTAAAAGCTGACAAATTCTTTGGCCCTGATGGCCGACATCCTAATGTTTTAAAAGAGGTGGCTGCAGAGACAGTGGATGCATTGGTTTTATCTTCCAGAGTTCCCATGATTCTAGAAAGGTCCCCATGGATTGGAAGGTACCAAATGTAACCCCTTTATTCAAGAAAGAGGGAGAGAGAAAACAGGGAACTACAGGCCCTTTAGCCTGACAATAGTAGCAGGGAAAATGCTAGAATCCATTACTCGGGACGTGGTAACAGGGCACTTAGAAAATCATAATATGATTAGGCACATGCAACTCGCTTTTATGAAAGGGAAATCGAGTTTGACAACTCTATTAGAGGTTTTGAGGGTGTTGATAGCAGGGTAGATAAGGGAGAACCAGTGGATATAGAATATTTGGATTTTCAAAAGGCATTCGATAAGGTGCCACACAAAAGTTTGTTGAACAAGATTAGGGTTCATGGGATTGTGGGTAATTCATTAGCATGGATTGGGGATTGGTTGACGTAGAGAAAACAGGAATCATAGAATCATAGAATCATAGAAGTTACAACATGGAAACAGGCCCTTCGGCCCAACATGTCCATGTCGCCCAGTTTATACCACTAAGCTAGTCCCAATTGCCTGCACTTGGCCCATATCCCTCGATACCCATCTTACCCATGTAACTGTCCAAATGCTTTTTAAAAGACAAAATTGTACCCGCCTCTACTACTGCCTCTGGCAGCTCGTTCCAGACACTCACCACCCTTTGAGTGAAAAAATTGCCCCTCTGGACCCTTTTGTATCTCTCCCCTCTCACCTTAAATCTGTGCCCCCTCGTTATAGACTCCCCTACCTTTGGGAAAAGATTTTGACTATCGACCTTATCTATGCCCCTCATTATTTTATAGACTTCTATAAGATCACCCCTTAACCTCCTACTCTCCAGGGAAAAAAGTCCCAGTCTGTCTAACCTCTCCCTGTAAGTCAAACCATCAAGTCCCGGTAGCATCCTAGTAAATCTTTTCTGCACTCTTTCTAGTTTAATAATATCCTTTCTATAATAGGGTGACCAGAACTGTACACAGTACTCCAAGTGTGGCCTCACCAATGCCCTGTACAACTTCAACAAGACATCCCAACTCCTGCATTCAATGTTCTGACCAATGAAACCAAGCATGCTGAATGCCTTCTTCACCACCCTATCCACCTGTGACTCCACTTTCAAGGAGCTATGAATCTGTACTCCCAGATCTCTTTGTTCTATAACTCTCCCCAACGCCCTACCATTAACGGAGTAGGTCCTGGCCCGATTCGATCTACCAAAATGCATCACCTCACATTTATCTAAATTAAACTCCATCTGCCATTCATCGGCCCACTGGCCCAATTGATCAAGATCCCGTTGCAATCCTAGATAACCTTCTTCACTGTCCACAATGCCACCAATCTTGGTGTCATCTGCAAACTTACTAACCATGCCTCCTAAATTCTCATCCAAATCATTAATATAAATAACAAATAACAGCGGACCCAGCACCGATCCCTGAGGCACACCGCTGGACACAGGCATCCAGTTTGAAAAACAACCCTCTACAACCACCCTCTGTCTTCTGTCGTCAAGCCAATTTTGTATCCAATTGGCTACCTCACCTTGGATCCCATGAGATTTAACCTTATGTAACAACCTACCATGCGGTACCTTGTCAAATGCTTTGCTGAAGTCCATGTAGACCACGTCTACTGCACAGCCCTCATCTATCTTCTTGGTTACCCCTTCAAAAAACTCAATCAAATTCGTGAGACATGGAAGTCGGAATAAAGAGGTCATTTTGGGGTTGGCAGGTTGTAACTAGTGGGGTGCCGTGAAGATCAGTGCTTGGGCCTCAGCTATTTACAATCTATATTAATGACTTAGATGAGGGGACCGAGTGCAACGTATCCAAGTTTGCTGATGAGACAAAACTAGGTGGGAAAGTAAGCTGTGAGGAGGACGCAAAGAGGATGCAAAGTGATACAGACAGGTTAAGTGAGTGGGCGAGAATTTGGCAAATCAAGTATAAAGTGTGGAAATGTGAGGTTATTCACTTTGGTAGGAAGAATAGAAAACAGAATATCTTTTAAACGGTGAGAGAGTACAAAGTGTTGGTATTCAGAGGGATTTGTGTGTCCTTGTACACGGATCACAGAAAGTTAACATGCAGGTGCAGCAAGCAATTAGGAAAGCAAATGGTGTGTTGGCCTTTATTGCGAGGTGGTTGGAGTACAAGGATAAGGAAGTCTTGCTGTAATTATATAGGGCTTTGGTGAGACCGCATCTGGAGTACTGTGTACAGTTTTGATCTCCTTACCTGCGGAACGATACACTTGCCTTAGAGTGGGTGCAACAAAGGTTCACTAGATTGATTCCTGGGATAAGAGGGTTGTCCTGTGAGGAGAGATTGAGTGGAATGGGACTATATTCTCTGCAGTTTACAATAATGAGGTGGTCTCATTGAAACATGTAAAATTCTTCGAGGGCTTGACAGGGTAAATGCTGGGATGCTGTTTCCCCTCGCTGGAGAGTCCAGAACTAATGGTTATAATCCCAAGATAAGGGGCCGGCCATTTGGTACAGAGAAGAGGAATAATTTCTTCACTGAGAGGGTTGTGAACCATTGGAATTCTCTACCCCAGAGGGCTGTGGATGCTGAGCCATTGAATAGATTCAAAACTGAGAAAGATAGATTTTTGGACACGAAGGAACTCAAGGGATATGGGGATAGGTCGGGAAAGTGGATTTGAGGTCGAAGATCAGGCTCGAGGGACTGAATGGCCAACTCTTGCTCCTTTCGTTGATGTTGGTCCGCTGGAAAAGCAGAACTTGCCAGCTGTTTTAAAACTTTTAGCCTGAACAGGGACTTGAACCCTGGACCCTCAGATCACTACCTGTTTTAAAAGTCTGATGCTCTACCGACTGAGCTATCCAGGCTCGCTGTTAAATTAGTTTCCATCATACAGATTCATGGTGGGACTCAAAATTATCCCTGTCGCTGTCCAATGATGGGGAGCATCTCTTTTATACAATTTTCAGCAACATGTTGAGGAGAATCCTTGTTTCTGTTGAACATGATGTAAGAAACATGGACAGAGAACTCGTGATTTTACAATTCTTCTTGTCTGTACAAAATGTCTTGTCATTCGTTCGCAGCAAATAAAAATAAAACACTTTACCCAATGGCTCAAAAGCTGAACTTGTTCCACACGGAAGCTGGAAAAGGCCTCTCGACATTTCAGCCGATCAACAATTGAAAGCTGAATAATTTCACCCGTTACACCGTGACACCAGGCAGCAGATTTGCCTCCCGAATTTTCCCTACACGACACTTCAAACCGATGAATCCCTGCTTCACAGAAAGAAGAATTGTGTGTTTGGTTCTTCAGATTTAAAGATGTCGTGCCGGCGGCTTTACCATTTCAGCTCTCGCCAATCGCCCCCTCTCCCTCCTATAAACAAATAAACTCTCACCTGCTATTACAAGACGGGAGGTCAGAGGAGCCTCAGTGCCCACATGGGGACATGAAGAAGTCGATGTGTTATGGAACCGGTTGTACCTTGAACTCCAGTCAAAATGTTTCGAAGGTTCAACTACTTTAGATGGCGCTGGAGCTCACAACCCCAGCATTTCTCGAGTGTATAATTATTGTAGAAATAACGCGCGCTGACCGATTGCTCCACTGGAGCCGCGCACGGTCTGTGTCCCCAGTGCTCCCATCAAACAGCTTCATCCTCGGTCTCTCAATTATCACTTCCTGATCTTTCCCACACAGAAACCTCCAAACAAGAGGCGATTCGTTAAACATCCGCAGTGACCTTTAAAAGCCGTGGAATCTGAAACAAAACCCCAGACGATAAGAACTTTTAATTATATTATTATTATTAACTTAAGGACAATTATTTTCATGCTACTTTGAGGATTTGGGGAAATTGGGAGCTGAAATTATGAAACTCTCTCTGGGCTGTCGGTGATTGGAGAGATGGGCGTTATTTCATTTGAAAACCGAGGTTCGGAACTTCCTGACGGAGAAGTGTGAGAGAAGATTGTGGTTAGTGGCAGTTACCGGGGAGATCGAGAGGAGAGGGAGAAAAGTCAAAGTCACAGCTGTGACAGCTCAAGTGCTCTGCTTATCTGTAATATTTAGACAGTAATGTAAAATACAGGACAAACCAGTTTGGTATCGGTTATCAAAAATACTAAAAGTCCCGGGTTCAAAGGCGGATTTGTGAAGAGGGAACGGTTTTAACCGCCAGACCGAAATCATTCCACATGAATCTGAAGCGTCTTGGGGAAAACGGCAGTGCGAACTGTTCTGTTCGTGTCATGACTTGAAAGACCCTCCAATTACCGACATTATCTTTGAACGAGTTGTGTAGACAAACCGCGATAGAAGCCGCTTTGCACTCGTCAAACGTGTAGGTGATGATATTGGGGGTGATAAGGGTCGATTTCAATTATTTGAATTCTCTCCATGTGACCCGAAGATTGACGGCAGAATCGAGTTTTTCCTGTAAGTCCTGAATTGAAGGGAAAGGCGCAACAAGCAGGTCGGAGAAATGAAGAGCAGAAACTGTGGGTGAAACTTGCACGAGTGAAAATCCCTGTATGTTGGAAGACTCAGTCCCCAGTGGTGGAGAGGATTGGGATTTCAAGCTGTCTCACAGCTCACACACACACCATTGGCTCATTTAATCACCTTCAACAACTCGAATACATCATCACTTAATCTTCTGTACACAAGGAAATACAAACCTTTTCTCTGCAACTTGTCCGCATAATTTAAACATTTTAGCCCCGGTATCATTCTGGTGAATCTGCACTGCACCCCCTCCAAGGCCAATATATCCTCCCTGAGGTGCGGTGCCCAGTACTCATTTAGTACCTCAGGCCATGCCCACTGCCTCCATGAGTAGATCTCCTTTATGGTCCCTAATCGTCCCCGCCCCTCCTCTTACTACCCGTTTCCTGTTAACATGTCTGTTGAAGACTTTTTGATTCACTTTTATGTTTCCCGCTTCATCTTACTCTCTATCTCTCTTATTATCCAGGGAGCTCTGACTTTATTTGCCCGACCTTTCTACCTCGTTGGAATGTACCTTCTATGTACCCGAATCATCTTTTTAAATTACTGTCCAATTATAGTTTTGCCTGACAATCTTTGATTCCAATTTACCGGGGCCAGATCTGTTCTCATCCCACTGAAATTGACTCTCCTCCAATTGAGTACATTTACTTTAGAGTGGACAGTGTCCATTTCCATAGCTATTCTAATCCTTATGATACTGATCGCTGCTCCCTAAATGCTCCCCCACTGACACTTGCTCCACTTGGCCCGCCTCATTCCCTTGAACCAAGTCCAGCAATGCCTCCTTCCTCAGTGGGCCAGAAACGTACTGGTCGAGAAAGTTATCCTGAACACATTTCAAAAATTCTTCCCCTTCTTTGCGCCTTATATTATTGTTATCTCAGTCTATATTAGGATAGTTGAAATCCCCTGTTATCACTACTCTATGGCTTATGCACCTCTCTATAATTTCCCTGAAAATTTGCTCCTCTGTATCCGTCCCACCAGCTGTTGGCCTATAGAATACACCAAGTAGTGTAATCGCACCTCGATTGTTCCTTAACTCGAACTCAGTCCCCAGGAGAAATTCCCTCCTTCCTGGGAACTTTTTGTTAAGCAGAAGTTAGCAGCAAAAAGTGTTCGTGGTGGAACTGAGAAATGTTTAAACAGCCGGCACCCTGTAAAACAGAGCTCCAAGTGTCGGTTTAAATAAAGTCCTGAACTGACAGAGCGACGGACAGATGAGGATTGAATTAAATCCCAATTCACTGAATCTAAACAAGGTTTAAATAAGTGAACCTGTCAGGAGTGGGATTCCTGAGCTTGTGTGTGAGCTGAAACTGGATCGGTCCAGTTCTGTAAAGACTGAATGGCAGGCGGCTCCCAGACAGGGCTCAGGCCGGGACTGGCAGCTCTCCGCTGGGAACGGCTGGATTGGAGAGCAGGGCTCCTGCGCTGTTGCTGCTGCTGCTTCCGCCTCTTCGAGACCCTGTGGCGGTCGGTACCGATCTCCCTCCTATGGATCCGGCTCCAGGTGGGCGCTGTGGACCTCGTGGCGCAACGGTAGCGCGTCTGACTCCAGATCAGAAGGATGCGTGTTCGAATCACGTCGGGGTCATTGCATTTTCGCAACGTTTCAGTGTCACTCTGTTTTATCGCGGGGCAGTCTTTCAGGGATGGTCTGTTCACTGTGTGTAAAATAATATTTATCACAGAATGAACACACCACAGAAGGAGGCCATTCAACCCATCAATCCCTTACCTGCCTTTTGTAAGACCAATCCCATTGGTCCCATTCCCCGTCCCTTTCCCCGGGGCCCTGCATTTTCCCCTTCAAGTATTTATCAAATTCCTTTTTGAAAGCCACGATTGAATCTGCTTCCACCGCCCTTTCAGGCAGCGCATTCCAGATCATAACCATTCGCTGCGTAAAAAAGATTTTCCTCATGTCGCCTTTGGTTCTTTTGCCAATCACCTCAAATCTGTGTCCTCTGGTTCTCGACACTTCCGCCAATGGGAACAGCTTCTCTTTATTAACTTTATCTAAACCCTTCATGACTTTGAACACTTCTATCAAATCTCCTCTGAACCTTCTCTGCTCGAAGGAGAACAACCCCAGCACGGGGTAAATGCGGTCAATTAGCACCAATTTATTTAACTGGGCATTAAACAAAGTGTGAAAGACTGGCGAGGCGTTGTGGGAACGGAGCTCACTGCTTTAAGACAATAAATCCAATCACTGCGTGGGCGCTGGGTTCAAATCTCACCACTGATAGAATTTCTGGCAATGTTCATTTTGATCTGTTCGCAGAAAACCCGATTGTCGTGCGATGGAGCAGAGGATGTGAAAGAAGCTGAAAGTGGAAGTGCAGATATTAGTTTCATCACAGTGACTGGACACGTTTCCACAGGTTCGGGCCTCTCACCTTAAGATTCTTTCCAGCAGAGTGGGACAGGTGATCAGAGTGACCGGACTCCAGCGGCGCAATCGGTCAGTGCGCGGTCCTTATCTGACAGGACAGGGTCGGGAAATACCGAGGTTGTTAATTCGAGTCTCACCGAGATCAAACAATCCTTTTGCTTGTAAACATTTTGACCGGAGTTGAAGGTACAATTAGTTTGTTCCAAAATGCATCTACTTATTTGTATTGCCATGTGGTTCCTCCGGATTACGCTGTTGCAATAGCAGATGAGATGTTCAGTATTACTTGTTTACAGGGGGGACGCTGCGGTTTTGGAGACACAAACTATGATTTTGATCCATCTACAAATCGTGGGATTTAACTGGAGCTTTAAACCAGCGCCTTAGACCGCTCAGCCAGGATACTTTCCAACCTGCACTTCAGGAGCTAGTTTTACAGGAATAGAATTACTGCAAGCAAGAATTCTCCCCCTCAAGCACCAATGCTCACACGGCAGCAGGATGCATGTGTCCAGTTAGAAACCTGTCTGAAGGAACATTCAGTCTGACAGAGCCGGAAGTCCAGCAGATTGACTTTCGGTCTGAGCAGATGATGAGTCTGCTTCTGAGAGAGTTTCTCCAATCCAGCTCAGAGTGGATTTAGAATCATAAATCCGGGTGTGACTGGAGCCACTTGTGTAAGATGAAGTGTCGGGGGCAGTTTCCCGTCCTTGACGGACATTAATGACCCTGTTGCGGATTTGCTGCAAAATTTCACTTCCCAGCTCCCGATCCGTGAACTAAAATCCAACTCTGGTGGGACTCGAACCCACAACCTTTGAATGTCCCCTCCGATTATTAAGTAGAAGTCCAACACGCTGTCCATTGCGCCACAGAGTCAGTTATCGAGTTTGAAGGAGAGCGGGGATCCTGTGCTGTGGTTGAGGCGGTCAGGCTGCTCCTGCTTCCGCCTCTCACATTCCGAGAGCCGGGGCGGCAGTCTGCACCGATCGCCCTCCAATGGATCCGGCTCCAGCCGCTTGTTGTGGGCCTGGTGCAAGAACAGTCGCGTCTGACTCCACATCAGAAGGCTGCGTGTTTTGAACCAGGTTGAAATCACAACATTTTCACTGTGTCTCAGGGTCCTGCCGACTGATTTTAGATCGGGACAGTGTTTTAGCGATGGGATGTTCAGTGTTTGTGCAACAATATCAAAACTAATTTTGATACATTAATGAGCTTTTTTTCTGTTACTTTCTATTTCCACCCTCTCCAGTTTTATGTAGAAACAGTTAACAATGTTTAAGGGATGTGGTGTGCAGTGTTTGTGGAATCAGTGTAATTAAATTTGATACTTTCATCTGTTCCTTCTCCAACCCAGACTCTTATCATTAGATTTGTACCTTCACCCTGTTTAAAATAGGTTACTCAGTGATAGAAATAAATCAGTAACAACCCCGAAACCTCAGCGGGTATATTTGTTCCAATACCTTGTGATGGTCTCGATTTCCATTCAAATTTTCAATCAGCAAATCCCAACGGGTGTTTTGGGTTTGACAAACTAAGTTAAGTACTTGACTGGTTCCTGGAAATGATCCAGTGGGGATTTCCTTACCGGTACAGATATAGAAATAAATACATTCCATCATTTCACAAATGACAGTTGCATAAATAAATATATCGTGATATCCAACATGGAAAAGCAGCTCTTCATGTTCATAAAAAAAATTCCACATTTTATTGTATTAATCCACTTACGTTTCAATGTAGAATATATATTCAGAGCATCCCTCTAAACTTAAAGAATGGTAAAAAAATTGCGGATTTTACAAACACATAACACGCTATCGTATAAGTAAGATTAAGGCCAACTTTGTGAAAGTTGTATTCTAATTGTCTATATGTTGTTAAGAAAAATATTTCTAGTTGTACATCCCCAACTTAACGGAGAAACTAAGATAAAAACCAAAAGGATTTTTCAAAAACTATTTGGGGCGATATTCTCAGTTCCCCTTCTCCTTTCTTTAATTGTTACCTTTTGTTAATTGTTCATCTTGATCCGTTTGCTTCATTTTTTCCTCAGTCATTGATGGTGAATTTTCTATCCGTTAACGTTCTTAAATATTTGATTTGTTTGTTCCTTTCCTCTTGACTTGTGATTTGTTGACCTCCAGGTTAAAGTGTGAAACAGAAATGTGTTTATATTCAGGCGTGACTCTGAAGTATGAGACCGAGAGGTGATGCCGGAAGTGTGACCGAGAGAACAACTGCTGGAGGCGGAACTGTCCGTGACCTAACATACCCCGTGTGGCATTGCACATGGTGGGTCGGATGACAATGTTTTATATTGACTGAACGGCTATGTGTACAACACACAACGGATTTTAATGCTGCTTTAACTCCACAAAGTATAATCACCATAAATGACCAAAGTCTCAGATCAGTTAGAATTGAATTGCTGTTGGTGAGGGGAGTTTGTACATTGGAAGGAGTTTATATATTTACAGCTCCAGGTAAACCTGCAAACCTCCCTCGCCTGTAGGTGACGTCACCATGAGGTTTCGACCTTCCTTTGCGCTTCTGGTCTTCTGAAGTGTGATTGAACCTGACCAAAAGTTTCCTATAATTAGTGAGGAAGGAAGGTATCAGTGTAAATGGGAGATATAAACGTGGATATTTCACTGGGTACCATGGGAACCAGATACACTGCTCATTCCAGTTAATTGTCCAGCAGCAAACAGAAATCATTCTCTTCAACTGTACTCGCCCGAAGGAAAAGGAAACAAACAAAACTGCTCAGTTCTTTGTTTTAGCTTCTTCTGATGGTTTACGTTCACTCACCGAGAAAGTGACAGAGAGACTGAGAGATTGGATTGGCTTTTTTCACTTTATAATCTATTATACTTTGTACTTATTGTTAGAGACGGTTCCATCCCAACAATCCTGTGCCTGACCTTCTCATTGATACTCAGATGTGTTCAAAATGAGTTTCAACCAATTTTACAAAAGCTGAACAGCGAAAACTGCTCTGAAACGAGCTTCGCTTCGCAACTTTTAATAGAGATTCGGTTGCTGGTTGGAAGTAAAGAAGTTTGTACAATCAGCCCTCTCGAGCAATATCCTCAAAAGGTGTTTCGGACACATTGTATGAGAGGTCCGCCTGTACAGTGCAGGAACATTTACATACTGCAGATCTGGAATCCTTTCTTTGTTGGCTCCGGAACTAATACAAATACCGCTCTGTGTTATTTTGTTGCTTAATTCACAAATTGGGTAAATATCACAGAGGAGGCTGAAGACAAAAAAGGCCCCGACCAAACGGGCACTTTGAGCAGCTCAGCCACGGAGCCAAATCAAACTGCAAATTCACCACCTCCTCTCACTGATATCTGTCAGATACCCGCCACTGTCTGGTGGAGTTTGAGGCCGTTTGGTACATTTCTATATATCTTGTTTATTTCGCTGTGTTTACCGACACTGTCTGTATCTCTCGCTGTGTTTATCTCTCTGTGTCAATCTTTGGGTTGATTCTGAATGAAAAATGAAATAAAACAGATCAGCTGGGCCAGTGGCGCAATGGATAACGCGTCTGACTACAAATCAGAAGATTGTAGGTTCGACTCCTACCTGGCTCGGATTTATGCAATTTTCCCTCTGACACTGGGGAACGAAGAATCAAATTTCATAATAAAATATTGTTTATGGTGAATCAGCGAAGAAAACATTCCATTTTCAATGATTTCCGTTCAGTTATGTACAGAATGAAACTGTGACCACAACGTGTTTCGAACACGCCGCCTTTTAAGTTGATGTCCGGCTCGCTAACATTACAGCACGAAGTGTGGGCACCGCACTGATAACCTTCATGTGTATCCGGGCCTTTCAGACACTTCGTGTGACACAAGAGCTTTCCAATCCCCGCCAGCTCCTGGACACCGAGACTTCCGTTCGAAGCAGCATTCACCGCCAGGACCGCTATTCCGCTCCCTTTGCCGGTCTGCATAAAATCCGATGCTAAAATTACAAAGTAGGACGGACAGTAACTGGAAAACAGTTCAACTTTCAGTGTTCAGACTTTGGGGAGAGCTGTGAACAGGACTTTGGGTGAATATAAATTGGGTGTGGATTAGGAGTTAGCTGTTCTGTTATAAACTGTGGGTGTGTATATATGAGTGTGATGTTTATATATGAACTGTGGGTGTGTAGATATGAGTGTGATGTTTATATATGAACTGTGGGTGTGTAGATATGAGTGTGATGTTTATATATGAACTGTGGGTGTGTATATATGAGTGTGATGTTTATATATGAACTGTGGGTGTGTATATATGAGTGTGATGTTTATATATGAACTGTGGTGTGTATATATGAGTGTGATGTTTATATATGAACTGTGGGTGTGTATATATGAGTGTGATGTTTATATATGAACTGTGGGTGTGTATATATGAGTGCGATGTTTATACATGAAGTGCGGATTGACCGGGAGGGGCAATTCCTCCTGGGGTTATATTTTCTTCCAACATAAGGACACAAAGTTCAATTTGCAGTGGGACGGTAATCGCTCAGTTGGGAGGGCGTTGGACTAAAGATCTAAAGATCTCGGGTTTCACAAGTTTGAGTTATTTAGTTTCTGCCTCTTTGAATCCCAGAATCATAGAATGGTGACAGCACGGAAGGAGGCCATTCGGCACGTCGAGTCCGTGCCGGCACTCTGCAAGAGCAATCCAGCTTGTCACACCGCCCCCCCACTCCCCCAGTTTACCCGTAGCCCTGCATTTTTTCCCTTCAAGTACTTATCCAATTCCCTTTTGAAAGCCACGATTGAATCTGCCTACAGCACTCACTTAGGCAGTGAATTCCAGATCTTAACCACTCGCTGTGTAAAAGCGTTTTTCCTCATGTTGACTTTGATTCTTTTGCAATCTCCATAAATCTTTGTCCTCTGGTTCTTGACCCTTCCGCCCATGGGAGCAGTTTCTCTCAATCCACTCTGTCTAGAATCTTCATGTTTTTAAAAACATCGACGAAATATCCTCTCAACATTCTCTGCTCTAAGGAGAACAACCCCAGCTTCTCCAGTCTATCCACGTAACTGAAGTCCCTCATTCCTGGAACCTTTCCAATAAATCTGTTCTGCACCTTCTCAAAGGCCTTCACATCCTTCCTAAAGTGCGGTGCCAAGAACTGGACACAATGCTGCAGTTGTCGCCGAACCAATGTTTTATAAAGGTTCATCATAACTTCCTTCCTTATGTCCTCTATGCCTCTATTTGTAAAGCCCGCGATCCTGTATGCTTCTTTAACCGCTTTCTCAATCTGCCCAGCCATCTTTAAAGATTTGTTCACATGAACCCCCAGATTTCTCGGTTCCTGCAGCTCCTTTCGAATTGTGCCCTTCAGTTTATTTCGCCTCTCCTCGTTCTTCCACCAAAATGTATCGCTTCGCACTTCTTTGCGTTAAATTTCATCTGCCATGTTTCTGCCCATTCCACCAACCTGTCTTTGTCCTGTCACTCTCCTCCTCACTGTTGTTGGACTGGAAAAATACGCTTGTGAACACAGATCAAAAACCTCCAGCCTCCCCTCACCTAACCTGATATATATATATAATAAAGAATGATTAGCCACTCCTATCCTCACAAAAATTCGATAGTTAAATCGCACATGTCGCATTTAGGTAGCAGCAAAGCATGATGGGATACTTGACCATTATGGGAGCAGTTCGTAACCCACACTGTAAGAGCTGACAAAGGCAGGTTTGTTGGATTTATGGCCACCCCCTCGATTATCTCCAGAGCACACTAAGGAATGTTTACTCAAGGACATTGTTTATCCTAACTAACTCACTTGGGATGATTAAGGGAGAAGCGGTGGATATCTCCAAGGTCACCCCAGCACAAAAGGGAGTGAGGGATGAGCTGCTCAGGACTTGTGAAGACCCCCGCCCAGTCTCAATATCTGGGACTTAAGTGTTTACTGATAAGGGTCCTCCTCAGGAATGTGAGATGTTTAAAGTCATGGGACGACCCAAGGTAGCCCCTGACAAGTGAGTGGCAGACTATACCACCCAATGAAACCCACTGTAGTTACGTAAACATGTACCCTCACCTTTCACAGCAGGTGGGTGTTGCTTATTGAAAGGTATAAACATGCTTGTAGTGCTGATGTTCCTTTGAGAGTTAGTCACGAGCTTGAGGAAGCTGACCACTCTCCCTTTGTGCACAAAGTTTTCTAATAAACTTTAACTTTGTCAGCAGTTCCGTCTCCGTCTGGTTTTGCTCCAAAAATTCGAGTCTAACAGTTGGTGTCAGAAGTGGGATACTGCGCTGCAGGTAGGCTAACGGATCCTGTATTGGAGGGTACGTGGAATAGTGAAACAGGATAGCCCTGGACTCCAGATGGGGGGTGCCCCTGTATAAAGCCCTCGAGGGTGAGGCCGGTAGCATATGGTAGGGGCTCGGCTCATTATTGGAGACAGGATTGGCAGTGGCACTTGCCGCAGTATTAAAATTATCCACGTAGTAAAATTCCTCACGGAGACCACGGATTGACGGAATTGACTAGACCTGTAGGTATATAAGATATAGTGTATGTGTTTGTTTGCTTAGAGTATAAGTTTATGCCGTTATTCCGATACAGTATAAGGTTGGATTTTGAGAGTCACGTGGTGATCGACACGGACAAGGGTGGTGGTTTATCTCAAACACCGAGCCTGAGCCTGAATTAAGAGGACCGAGTCCCACGTGACGGCCAGGATTAAGTAGGCGAAGGGAACGACAACCACCACAGGATCGTGATCCGGGGACCAGTGAGTGTGTATAAATTAGACTATAAGGTGATACGTTTGTGCGGATTAAAGTATAAGATTAGAGTAAAATAAATTAAAGTATAAAATAGAGCATAAGGATATACGTAATGATTGACATGAGTAACGAGGGGAAACCCCTTCCTCCGGACGTCCCGGCTCTGCCCACCAGTGTCTCTGTTGTAAAACGAGTCCAAGAGGCTAATTTAAAATATCAAAGTGAAATGATCAGGAACGGATGGAAGGAAACGAGTCCAGTAGTCGATCAAATAGAGTGGTGGGCGGGACACAAGGCTGCTCAACAAATTAATTATGGCACCGTTCTGCTCGCTAGTTGAGCAGATCACACAGGATATTTAATCGTGGACAAATGGGGGAGACCGTCTTCTCTCCAGGACTTTTTGAGACCTGTACAAGAGGCTAAAGTTCGAGTTTGCAGCCTTTTTGGATCTGGAAGTGCCAGCAACGGAGGAGTTAGACGATTTACAGGAATGTGGGGGGAATGGTTAAGGCAATGGAGGCTCTGCAGCACAAAATACCGCAGCCTGAGTGCCTCCCGAATACAACCGTATCTGCCCTTCGGCACCGGTACAACCTGGAAATGGGGAGCCGAAACCCCTGGCCCCTGTCCGAGTAAATCCAAACCCAGCCGGAGGGGCAGCAAATGGGGAAATGGGAGGCAGGGGCACATTGGGGGGAATCTCAGCCTTTAACACCACAGGAGAGATCCAGCCTGATCCTTCTCATTCCCGACCTGAAGTGACATAATCCCATTGTCGACGTATGGGCAAAGATACAAAGCGCCGCCCGACATTTTAATCTGTCCATAAAGGACATAAAAGATATCATTGAGGTTAAGTGCCTCTCTGCTGTCTTTGGGGCGTTGCCCCCTTGGGACTTGCAGGTCCCAGCTACTATGGTCGAGTATGACACCCAATTTGAAGCTCTAAAGACCTGGGTTCAAGATGGATTGGGTAACGGCACTGCCACCTGGACAGAACTCACGGCCCCACGACAAAACCCTGGGGAAGACCCCAGTGCGTATATTGACCGGGCAATTGAACGGTATGAACATTGGAGACAGACCAACGGCATCCCCGCCAAACACAACGATCCAAGATTTATAGATAGCTTAATTCGGGGACTGGATAAACTATACCAAACAGCGCTTAGGATGGGGGCCAGTCCACAGGCCACTGAGGCAGGGCTTCGGGAATGGACTAGTCAGCTTTTCGGGTTCTATCTGACAGACACCCACACTCACCGCCAGGGCCACACCCTATCCGTCCTGCCGTGGATTCCGCACCACACTAGCCCAAAAATTAAAACAGAACCGGTAGCAGTAGCCCGAGAGGATCGTGCCTGCTCTAATTGCCAGGAAACAGGCCATTTATATCGAGACTGCCCCGTGTAAAGGAAACCATGCACCAATCGTGGGCGCCCGGGGCATAGCCAAGCCACTTGTTACGGAAAGGGGGGGGGGAAGGGAAGGACAGGGGCCCCGGGGAACCACTCAGGGGTCACAAAGACCAACAAAGGGGGGCGTTATCCGACCGTGAATTGGAGGGACTGCGAGCTCTCCTCCTCCCATCTTCCCCTCATCAAGGATTGGACACCACGGCCTCCTCCGTCGGAGGACCGGGGGCCACCCGCCCGTGTCTAAACGTACTGTTAGGAGGCCGGCAGTATTGTGCTCTTTTATACACGGGAGCCTCGGTGTCGATAACCGACTCAGATTTTCCTACCGTGAACAAAAAAATACATATCAGCGGGGTTAGTGGGGAGAGCGTGATCCTTCGCCAGAGCATTCCAATCCCCCTACAGCTATCCCCCGGGCCAGGCTCTGGGAAGGTCCCAATAACCAGGGTCTGATTTTGGGAATGGGCATCTTGCACCAGATAGAGGCGAACCTGCTTCTAAGTGACCACTCACTGCAAATAGGGGGGCCGGGAGGGGGAGGTTTCCCTTTTCAGCAGATTATACCCAACAGTGTGGGGTACAGGTCCTCCGACCGATTGAGCGTGCTTGGGCGGAGGAAGGGATATGGGGGAAAGTTTGCGCAGTTTACCCTCTCGCATGGGCTACACACAAGCTAGATTGCGGTAGGGCACAGATGGACCCTGTCAGGGTTCACGGACCCTACCACGAGGCTCACCGGCAGTATCCCCTTCGGCCGGAGGCCCAACGTGCCGTTGAGTCAATAGTGGGAGATTTGTTAGAAACCGGGATAGTGATTGAGACCCGTTCCCGGACCAACTCCCCCGTATGGCCTGTGCAAAAGCCAGATGGGTCCTGGAGGCTGACCATAGACTATACGGCCCTGAACAAAGTCACAGATAAACTCCACGCTCCAGTCGCAAACCCCGCTACCATTTTAAACGGCCTCCACTCAGGCCTGTCCATATTTACGGCACTGGACATCCAAAACGGGTTCTGGACCTGTCCTCTGGACACTGGGTCCTGGGAATGTTTTGCCTTCACTGTGCGGTCCACTCAATATACCTGGACCCGGCTGCCCCACGGATTCCACCATTCCCCCATTATTTTTCACAAGAGTCTGGAAAAGGCTCTCCAACCGGCAATGGTGGATGCCCGCATGCAAACCCCCGCCTGTCTCCAGTATGTAGACGACTTTCTCATCAGAAGCCCTTCACCCTCAGATCATTTAGACGCCCTAACATGTGTCTTGGAGACGCTAATCGTTGGAGGTTTTAAACTGAATCCGACTAAGGCCCAGGTGGGGCTCACATGGGTTATCTATCTGGGTCAGATCATCTCCCCAGAAGGGAGGACGTTAACCCCCGAGGGGGTCCGAGCACTTTTACAAATGCCTGTCTCCGTCCTGCGGAGTGCAATGGGTTTGTTCAATTACTGCCTCACGTACGTAACTGACTTCACCGAATTGGCAAGTCCCTTAAACAACCTCCTAAAGGGAGGGCCTCCGGGAGAGGCGAGACTGGATTGGACACCTGAGGCAGTCGAAGCTTTTGAAATGGTCAAAATCACTTTGGCTAATGCACCTGCCCTGGGTCTCCCGGACCCTGCAAAACCCTCCCATTTGTGGAATTGGGTGGGCAATCGGGCGTATAGTGCGGTGGTGGGACAATTCCGGGACGATCACATCCGGCCGGTGGGGTACTATTCCTGCCCAATACCACCCTCTATGACAGGACAGCCTCCATATCTGGCCGCCACCGACTGTGCGGCACCGGCTGTAGAAGCAAGAGAGCCCATGGTAGGTCCCGGTAAAGTTATCCGACACACCCGTCACAGCCTCGTTAAACTCCTCACAGGCAGCGTAAAAACAACTTCCAATCAGGGGCGTGCGAGATGGGAGGCGTGTTTGTTCGGTAAGGGGATCCGGATCGAGGTGATAACTGACCCTCGAACGAACCCGGCGTCTTTCCTGATTGATGAAGGGACTCCTCATGATTCACGACTATTTTACGCTACTCGAGTCAGGGACCTCTCCTTACGGAACCCATCGTCCGGGCCTGTTTAGAAATGTCTGTAGACGGGTCCAGCTTTTACCACGAGGGCCGACGGGTCAACGGATGGGCCGTGGTGGGTCCGTCAGGACAGACTCTTGCTCAAGGGGCCTTGGGAACGGAGGAGGGGGGCAACTGGCAGAGATCACCGCGCTCACCAAAGCCCTCCAATTGGCGGAAGGGACAACGGCGAACATATACACTGACAGCCAGGATGCTTACTCTGTCGTCCATGACTACTCGCGTCTCTGGCAGCGACGAGGCTGTTTGACTACCTTAGGCCACTCAATTAAACACGGCCCCTGCGATCGCCGAGCTTATTCGGGCAGCGAATGGTCCCACCTTGGGGGCTGTCATTAAGATTCGGGCCCATCAGACGGAGGAGACCCCGGAAATCAGAGGGATCCGGGCTGCGGACTTGGCCGCTAAGCAGGCGGCCTTCACCCTCCCTGTGACGGCTCTTAATTCTGCAGAGGGGAAGCACAAGGGAAGGGTTCCGAAGCTAGCGAGGTAACAAGGGAGTCCCTCCTAACCGCGTACCTCTCTGAGTCCCCCGAGAATATCCACCTCTGGGTGCAAGAGGGAGCACATCAAGACGCCCAGGGGTTTTGGCCTCATGAGACCCGGTATGCGGTCCCTGGAGCCTTTAGACGAGCCCTGGTACAATCCGACCATGAACCCACACACCTGGGAGGGTACAAATTATACTACCTCATAGCTGACACCTGGTGGTGGCCCGGCCTGGCCAGGGAAATCCACGAGTCCGGACGCTTCTGTTTGCCCTGTCTCCAAACGGGAATTGGTGGTCACGTTCGAGTACGTATGGGACACGCCCGACGGCCCAGCGGACCATGGACACATTTACAGATGGATTTCATTGGCCCCCTCCCTCCCAGTGGCGGTACAGCCATGTTTTTGTCATCATTGACCTTTTCACTCGCTGGGTGGAGGATTTCCCGACCAGGGGGAATACGGCCGAAGCAGCAGCAAAAATCCTAGCCATGGAGGTCATTCCTCGCTGGGGAGTGTCCGACCAGATAGGTTCGGATCAGGGAACTCATTTCACCGGCAAGACAATGAAACAGGCTTTGGCTCTTTTGGGGGTCCGACAGCGGTTCCACATCCCCTGCCATCCTCAATCGTCTGGAATGGGAGAGGGAATGAACCGCACGCTAAAACAATCAATCAGTAAAATCATCCTGCAGACCGGGAAAGGGTGGAACACCGTCCTCCCCGCTAATCTTTGGCGATTACGGGCCACGCCAGCCAAAAGCACCGGCTTTACACCATTCGAACTAATGACTGGATGGGCCATGGTGTTACCCCAAGACGCACCCCCACTGGGCACAGGGGACACCTCCCAGTTCCAAAACACCCTCCTGACATACCTGCGTCTGCTCAGTGAGACCAACCAGGCTAACCATTTCCGGGTCCAGCATTTACAGGAGGCACACTATCTCTCTAGATGTCAGCGTCTCCCTCCTCAAGCTGATTGCTGCAGCATGAACGGATCGGACTGGATTGGAACAGGACGTGTGGAGGTGTTAACAGATGCGTAAGAAATCGTTAAGAATAATGCGAATCAACTCTCTTGTTTTTTTTCCAGGACCAAGGTCAGAAGATCGAGTCAATTGTTTAGGATGTTCTGTATCTCTCTCTCTGCCTTACAGGTACACGGGCCGGCCCCAGTACTGCCACCGCTACCGGACATATTGACTCTCCAACTATTGGTTTCCCAGGCTGGAATATTTCCCTCCTCTTCATCCTCCTCTCTGTTTCTTTCCTCTTTTCCCAGGTCTATCGGACCCCTCTTCGCCTACCCCGGCCCAGCACTGGTCCCTGAATCTGGGACACTGGCGACTTTGACACTATGAATTGGTCTGTATCAGGGATGATAGGATTGTTGGGACTGCTGGTTTATGGACGGGCAGCTACTGACTCGGAGTTAGAATGGTGCCGGGACGAGTTTGGTACACACACGTGCTATCTGGATGATAGCCGAGGTGGGTATGTGTTAGTTACGCTACTTAATGTGTGCCATCCCCAGTCCGGAGTTTAGCTTCACCCCGGAAATTCCTGTACGAATTGGACATGAGGAGCTGGTGGACATACACCAGGACAACACGACCTTTCTTCAAGTGTCTGAAGACATTAGGAACGACGTATGGAACTACATCAACACGTTTGGATATCCAATACCTCCATTGCCCGAACACCTGAGACAGTTACGAGAGCAGGTTGAACATTCCCAGCAGGTGTATTATACCATGCAACAGGGGAGCAAGGAGTTGAGGAAAGACATCATGTGGTGGGATGTCTTATGGGACTGGGGACTAAATGGACAGATTCACCCATGGATCCGACTAATTTCCCATGTTTTGGTCATGGTGCAGTTAATACTGGTCTTTATTCTGCTATGTATGGCATGTAAGAAATGTAAACGGGCTGTGGCAAAACATCTGGCTGGACAGGAGGTTAAAACAGCTGGTGTATGCGCCCCTCCCCCACCCGTGATTCAGACGATTTCAGCCGCTTGTGGGAAAAATCAAGTGTGTGGGTGAGGAGAGCAGCAGGAGATTGAATCGGGAATGGTTTTAATGTAAATAACTAATTACCCTCTTTTGATGCAGACCCGGTGCCTCGACAGGCGGCCGCCTCGACAGGATTCATGTCGGATCATATGTGACCAATAGAGGATCCCCCTGGAATAGCCAGTGGGCTGGGGAGGGGAGAGGGCGAGTAAATTAGGTTGATTATTGTACAAAACCTCAGTCACTTGCGCTCTTGCTTTTCCCTGAATAATCCAATGTCCAGGTTTGGAGGGGGGACTGTTGGACTGGAAAATAGGCTTGTGAACAGAAATCCAAAACCTCCAGCCCCCCCTCACCTAACCTGATATATATATATATATATATTAAAGAATGATTAGCCACTCCTATCCTCACACACACAAGTAGTTAAATCGCACATGTAGCATTTAGGTAGCAGCAAAGCATGATGGGATACTTGACCATTATGGGAGCAGCTTGTAACCCACACTGTAAAAGCTGACAAAGGCAGGTTTGTTGGATTTGTGTCCACCACCTCGCTTATCTCCAGAACACACCAGGGAATGTTTATCCAAGGCCGAAAGCCGACATTGTTTATCCGAACGAGCTCACTTCGGATGATTAAGGGAGGAGCGGTGGATATCTCCAATGTTACCCCAGCTCAAAAGGGAGTCAGATAGGAAGCAGCTGCTCAGGGCTTTGTGAAGACCCTTTGTGTCGTTTCAATGTCTGGGACTTGTGTTTATTGATAAAGGTCCTCCTCAGGAATGTGAGATGTTTAAAGTCATGGGACGACCCAAGGTAGCACCTGACAAGTGAGTGGCAGACTATACCACCCAATGAAACCCTCTGTAGTTGCATAGACCTGTACCACATTCTACAGCAGGTGGGTGTTGCTTATTGAAAGGTATAAACATGCTTGTAGTGCTGACGTTCCTTTGAGAGTTAGTCACGAGCTTGAGGAAGCTGCCACTCTCCCTTTGTGCACAAGGTTTTCTAATAAACTTTAACTTGGTCAGCAGTTCCGTCTCCGTCTGGTTTTGCTCCAAAAATTCGAGTCTAATAAGGCTGAGGATTAATTTAATTGAGGTGTACAAATTTATGTGTGGCCGAGATAGGCTGGATAGGAAGGACCGATTTCCCTGAGCAGAGAGGTCAATAAACAAGGGGCACGGCATAGATTTAAAGTGATTGGTGGAAGGATTATTGAGGAGCTGAGGAAAAGATTTTTCATCCAGAGGCTGGTAGGTGTCTGGAACTCACTGCCTGAAAGGGTGGTAGAGGCAGAAACCCTCAACTCATTTAAAAGGCACCCGGATATGCACCTGAAGTGCCGTGACCGACAAGGCTATGGACCAAGTGCTGGAAAGTGGGATTAGGCTGGGTGGCTCATTTTCGGTTGGCGCGGACACGATGGGATGAATGGCCTCCTTCTGTGCTGTAAATGTTCTATGATTCTATTATTCTAATTAACAGTAAGCAGGGTAGTTCAGGGATCATGAGAACACTACTGAAGAAAAGTAACTGCTGGGAACCAAGCAATGTGTCCTTGTAAACCACACATTAGGGAAGATCCAGCTCCAGTGATAGAGATGGATCACAACAGGGTATAAAAGTGAGGGGATACTGAAGTAAGGGGCAGTTGGGACTGGAGACACCGGAGATCAAGCTCAGGGAGTCCGTGGTTCGATCCAGAGGGCTGATCTCGTCTACACGGGGGATTTGCATGTTTACTCTGGTATGGGAGAGGAAAGAGAATTTGCTCATATATTTCTTAATGAGATATTAAAGTTGCTGACTCTCAGACTTGTTAATTAATAAGACAATGCATTATTTAGAACCTTCCATCCCTAAGTCTCTCTGCTCCTCTACTTTTAAACTTTCACCATTTAGTTTACATTTCATCTCATTTTTCTTCCTCTCAAAATGCAAAACGTCACATTTCTCTGCATTAAATTTCACCTGGCCCATTTACTAACCCGTGGACGTCACAGTGAAGTCTCTGACACTCCTCTTCACAGTTCCCCACGCTGCCAATTTTGGCGTCATCTAGAAATCTTCACCTTGTGTCCCACATACCCAAGCTCAGATCATTCTCTATATTGTGGTTAGTAATGGTCCCAACACTGACCCTGGGGCACACCACTGTTTACATCCCTCCAGTCTGGAGAACATCCATTAACCACGACTCTCTGTTTTCTGCCCTTTACACAACTTCCTATCCACACTGCCTCATTCCTTTTAATACGGTAAGTACTAATTTTATCAACAAGCCTCCTGTCCGGCATCTTACCAAACACCCTTTCACAATCAATGGACACAACATCCACTGCATTCCCTTCATCAGTGGACTTGAGTTATCTCAAATGATCCATGTTGGCTGTTCTTAATGAATAGGTTTTTCGAACAAATGTTGAAATGTTTGCTCCACCTCATCTGGTTTGATCTGTTTCAAGACGCAACAGAAAGGTCGAGTTGTCTCCTGGAGTTTAAGATAAATTAGGTTTTAAAAATTATGTTTCAGACAATGAGGGACATCTGGGCTTCGACCCGCCCATTCGGTGCCGCAACTCCCACCCCTCACACACTCCGATGAGTTGGAGGACCAACTCACCCCTCAGCCGCCCACCCCTCCAGTCAATTTCCGCTCCTCCTTTTGGTCCGGAACTCTCCTTTATCACCAGGGCGGGATTAGTGGTGAGACTGACATCCTGAGGTGCAGTTCGAAAATAAACCTTAATTGAACCCGTCAGTTGCAACATTGAATAAAACGAAATTAATAAAAGTTACCGTAAAAATATTTCGTGGAGTTCGCCAAAGTGGTGGAGCGTCTGCGCTGTGTGTTTGTGCCGATTTAAATGACACGAAGAGCTGGGGTTTCAATTTGTTTTATTTTCCTTGGTCCAAACGCGCTCTCCCTGCTTCCAATGTCTTTGTTTTTCGGCCTGGTATTAAGATCATCAATGGCGGCTGCAGCTCCCAGCATGCAGCGCGGTTCAGATTGTGCCCTATCTGAATCTGTGGAGCCCATCACGCAGGCGCAGTAGTGACTCATTATCGGGCAGTGTGTCCTGAGCATGCGCGGCCAGTCGAGGCTGCGGGATGAGCGCGTTCGGTGCAGGTCAGAGGATCGGAGCAAGAGGCTCAATAAACCCCGGGGCCCGGGTCCGGGCTCAGGCCCAGGCTCAGGCTTTACAAACCCCGAGTGCGGCCCCAGACCCGAATATAAAACAGTGAACATTATCCCCCCCTCACTACCCGCCGGGAAATGAAGGGGAAATGGGGATCGGTCAGGGAGCGTCTGCAAATGAAGGAGAAATGGTGATCGGTCAGGGAGCGTCTGTAAATGAAGGAGAAATGATGATCGGTCAGGGAGCGTCTGTAAATGAAGGAGAAATGGTGATCGGTCAGGGAGCGTCTGTAAATGAAGGAGAAATGGTGATGGATCAGGGAGCGTCTGTAAATGAAGGAGAAATGGTGATCGGTCAGGGAGTGTCTGTAAATGAAGGAGAAATGGTGATCGGTCAGGGAGCGTCTGTAAATGAAGGAGAAATGGTGATCGGTCAGGGAGCGTCTGTAAATGAAGGAGAAATGGTGATCGGTCAGGGAGCGTCTGTAAATGAAGGAGAAATGGTGATGGATCAGGGAGCGTCTGTAAATGAAGGACAAATGATGATCGGTCAGGGAGCGTCTGTAAATGAAGGATAAATGCTGTTGGTTCAGGGAGCGTCTGTAAATGAAGGAGAAATGTTGATCGGTAGGGGAGCGTCTGTCAATGAAGGAGAAATGATGATCGGTCAGGGAGCATCTGTAAATGAAGGAGAAATGCTGATGGATCAGGGAGCGTCTGTAAATGAAGGAGAACTGGTGATCGGTCAGGGAGCGTCTGTAAATGAAGGAGAAATGGTGACCGGTCAGAGAGCGTCTGTAAATGGTGTAGAAGTGTTCATCGGTCAGGGAGCGTCTATAAACGACAAAGAAATGGTGATCGGTCAGGGAGCGTCTGTAAATGAAGGAGAAATGGTGATCGGTCAGAGAGCAACTGTAAATGGAGGCGAAGTATTGATCGGTCAGCGAACGTCTGTAAATGAAGGACAAACGGTGATTGGTCGGGGAAGGTTTGTAATGAAGGAGAATTGATGATCGGTCAGCGAGCATCTGCAAATGAATGAGGAATGGTAATTGGTCAGGAAGCGTCTGTAAATGAATGAGGAATAGTGATCGGTCAGGGAACGTTTGTAAATGAAGGAGAAATGGTGATCGGTCAGGGAACGTCTGTAAATGAAGGTCAGGGAACGTCTGTAAATGAAGGCGAAATAGTGATCGGTCAGGGAGCGTCTGTAAATGAAGGAGAAATAGTGATCAGTCAGGGAGCGTCTGTAAATGAAGGGGAAATGGTGATCGGTCAGGGAAGGTTTTTAAATGAAGGAGAATTGATGATCGACCAGCGAGTGTCCACAAATGAATGAGGAATGGTAATCGGTCAGAGAGCGTCTGTAAATGAATGACGAATGGTGACGGTCAGGGAGCATCTGTCAATGAAGAGAAAATGTTGATCAGTCAGGGAACGTCTGTAAATGAAGAGGAAATGGTGATCGGTCAAAAAGCGTCTGCAAATGATGAAGAAATGGTGATCAGTCAGACAGAGTCAGTAAATGAAGGACAAATAGTGATCTCTATACCTTTCGTCATCCAGGGAGTTTTAGCTTTGGATGCTTTTCCTTTCCTCCTCGTGGGAACCTGTCCACTCTGTACCCAAACCAACTCCTCCTTGAAGGCCTCCCACTGTTCAATTACTGTTCTGCCTGACAATTTTTGATTCCAATCCACCAGGACAAGATCCCTTTTTAACTCACTGGAATTAGCCCTCCTCCAGTTAAGAATTTTCACATTTGACTGTCCCCTGTCCTTTTCCATAACTGTTCTAAACCTAATGAAATTATGATCAGTGCTGCCCCACTGAAACATGCTCCACCTGCCCCACTTCATTCTCCACACTGAGCCCACTGCTGTTCTCACTCTCTCACACACACTCACTTTCTCTCACACACTCACTCTCTCTCACACACTCACTCACTCTCTCTCACACACTCACTCCCTCTCACACACTCACTCTCTCTCACACACTCACTCTTTCACTCATGGTTTCGGGCCACTGAACGATGATGTGATGGGTTTGGATTTCAGCACAGGGAGGAGGGAGATTGTGTGGGACGGGGATTTATATATTTGGAGGAACAAGAGAGGAAAGAATGTTCCATAGAAACTAGAATTGTCTGTTCTGAATTTCTATCCTGTACTTACAGTAATGATTTTTCTGAACTCCTTTTGCAGGGTATTAGAAGGAGAGAATTTGGAGAGGAAAACTCAAATCAAAAATCACGTCCAATCTGACAGAGTCACTCGATTCATCAGAACCTGAATATCATCGGCCTTTGAATGTGGAAGGAGAAATGTTTGTCTGTTCTGTCTGTGGGAGAAGATTTCAAACATCAGTGTGAGTGGAAAAGCACCGAGACACACACACCCGAGTGAGAGTGTTCCAGTGCACTGACTGTGGAAAGAGCTTTAACCAGTTACACAGCCAGAAAAAACATCACACCGTTCACAGCGGGGAGAAATCGTACACGTGTTCTGTGTGTGGACGAGGCTTCAACTGATCGTCCAACCTGGAGAGACACAAGGACACCCGGACCACGGAGAAACCGTGGAAATGTGGGGACTGTGGGAAGGGATTCAATGCCCTTCAGAGCTGGAAACTCATCGACGCAGTCACACTGGGGAGAGGCCGTTCACCTGCTCCGTGTGTGGGAAGGGATTCACTCGGTCATCACACATGCTGAAACACCAGCGAGTTCACTCTGAGGAGAGGCCGTTCTCCTGCTCCATGTGTGGGAAGGGATTTACTCAGTCTTCCAACCTGCTGACACACCAGCTTGTTCACTCCGATGAGAGACCTTTTAAATGCTCTGACTGTGAGAAGAGCTTTAAAAGCAGAAAGGAACTGTTGAGACATCAACGCAGTGACACTGGGGAGAGGCCGTTCACCTGCTCTGTGTGTAAGAAGAGATTCACTCAGTCCTCCACCCTGCTGAGACACCAGCAACTTCACTCCGATGAGAGAAGTTTTAAATGTTCTGACTGTGAGAAGAGGTTTAAAAGCAAAATTAATCTGCTGACACACCAACGCACTCACACTGGGGAGAGGCCGTTCACCTGCTCTGTGTGCAAGAAGAGATTTACTCGGTCATCCCACCTGCTGAGACACCAGCGAGTTCACACTGATAAGAGACCTATTAAAGTTCCGACTGTGGGAAGAGGTTTAAAAGCAAAAGGAATCTGCTGACACACCAACGCACTCACACTGGGGAGAGGCCGCTCACCTGCACCGTGTGAGGGAAGGAATTCACTATTTCATCCAAACTGCTGATGCACCAATTTGTTCACACTGGGGAGAGACCTTTTTAATGTTCTGACTGTGAGAAGACCTGTAAAAGCAGATACCAACTATGGAGACATCGACGCATTCACACTGGGGAGAGACCGTTCACCTGCTCCATGTGTAGGAAGAGATTTACTCGGTCATCACACCTTCTATCACACCAGCGAGTTCACTCTGATAAGAGACCTTTAAAATGTTCTGACTGTGGGAAGAGATATAAAAACAACAGGAATCTACTGAGACACCAACGTACTCACCCTGGGGAGAGACTTTTTAAATGTTCTCACTGTGAGAAGGGCTTTAAAAGCACAAATGAACTGCTGACACATCAACTCATGCCCATTGGGGAGAGACTGTTCACCTGCTCCGTGTGTGGGAAGGGATTCACTCAGTCATCACACGTGCTGAGACTCCAGCGAGTTCACATATGACTGCAGGGGTTGGATTGTGCTGTTAATCCCATCCAGGACTGAACCATGTTCATTCTGACAGTTGAGGTTTGTTTCTGCTGATGTTAATAACCCCTATAACTGGGCTGGAGTTTAATATTCTGGATATCTGTTAAATAAATCAGCTTCATTTTTAACACTTTATTGTAGATTTTGGTCTTTCCCACCTGAGTGTTTCGCATCACCTGACTGGAGCTCAGAAAGGACAATCTGGGGGGAGGATCGTCCGGTGGGAACAGAACTTCAGCCTGGACACAGTCCGTCAGGGTCACACTGAGAGGGGCAAACGGCACTTTGGTCTTTATCGTCTCTCTTCACTGACAGCAAAATCTCCGTGTGGGTTAATCTTGAGGCGTGTAAGAAATGTGCCCCAGCCGCTCTCTTCCATGGTTCAGAGCTTCTCGGAACGGAACAGAAGCCTCCTGTACAACGGTGTTTAGAGACAGGAAGAACAATGTGTAATGATTAACCCATTAACAGATAGAATTTAGTATAATTATAATCAATAGTAGAAGTAGAACAAAATGTACTGTGAATCTATGTATCTATAAATGTAAACTGTACTGTGTATTAATATAGAATGAACCATGTAACGTGTATTCAATAAGAAAGCGCTGGTGGGCCGAGAAGGATGCATGATGGTTATTATAGTCAAGTTTGCAGTTAAAACTAAAAGGATGCTGACAACAGTAAAGTGGGAATGAACAGACCTAAGGGAGGAATGTGCTGTAATAGCATAATGTCTAAAAGACATGTAGATAAAGGGACTGAAGGTTCATTAAATCAAGGAGTCACTCAGGCTCAGGCCTCTCTATCTCGAGCCTCCACAAGCTCGTGAGCAGAAGTCTGTTTATACAAACGGTTCTGTGAAGACTCGCAATGTAAACTCTAAATAAGGTTCTGTTAAGTCTGTAACAACAAGGCACGGATGGGACCAGGAGTTATGCTTGGAATGTAACTTCTGAAGGTTGAGAGACATGAATAATGGTCAGGCTGAGAGATGTGGATGTGAGAGTGAACTGCTCATAAACTGAAAAAGGGAATAAGAAGAGACCTCAAAAGCTGAGGAAGGCGCACAAGATTCTGGCAAGGAAGAAGAGAACTTTTCAGTCAACAGATCACAGCAAGAGAGAGAGAGAGAGAGAGACCGCACTGTCGTCACTTGGAGGGATAGAGAGAGAGAGAGAGAGAGACCGCACCGTAGTCACTTGGAGGGAGAGAGAGAGAGAGAGAGACCGCACCGTTGTCACTTGGAGGGACAGAGAGAGAGAGAGAGAGACCGCACCGTAGTCACTTGGAGGGACAGAGAGAGAGAGAGAGAGACCGCACCGTAGTCACTTGGAGGGACAGAGAGAGAGAGAGACCGCACCGTAGTCACTTGGAGGGACAGAGAGAGAGAGAGAGAGACCGCACCGTAGTCACTTGGAGGGACAGAGAGAGAGAGAGAGAGAGACCGCACCGTAGTCACTTGGAGGGACAGAGAGAGAGAGAGAGACCGCACCGTAGTCACTTGGAGGGATAGAGAGAGAGAGAGAGACCGCACTGTAGTCACTTGGAGGGATAGAGAGAGAGAGAGAGAGAGAGACCGCACCGTAGTCACTTGGAGGGATAGAGAGAGAGAGAGACCGCACTGTAGTCACTTGGAGGGATAGAGAGAGAGAGAGAGAGACCGCACCATAGTCACTTGGAGGGAGAGAGAGAGAGAGAGAGAGAGACCGCACCGTAGTCACTTGGAGGGACAGAGAGAGAGAGAGAGACCGCACCGTAGACACTTGGAGGGATAGAGAGAGAGAGAGAGAGAGAGACTGCACCATAGTCACTTGGAGGGACAGAGAGAGAGACCGCACCGTAGTCACTTGGAGGGACAGAGAGAGAGAGAGAGAGACCGCACCGTAGACACTTGGAGGGATAGAGAGAGAGAGAGAGAGAGACCGCACCGTAGTCACTTGGAGGGACAGAGAGAGAGAGAGAGAGACCGCACCGTAGTCACTTGGAGGGATAGAGAGAGAGAGAGAGAGACTGCACCATAGTCACTTGGAGGGACAGAGAGAGAGAGACCGCACCGTAGTCACTTGGAGGGATAGAGAGAGAGAGAGAGAGACCGCACCGTAGTCACTTGGAGGGATAGAGAGAGAGAGAGAGAGACCGCACCGTAGTCACTTGGAGGGACACTCCCGAGGTTTCAAGGAACACTCACTTTTTCTCTTTGTTCAGTATCACCTTTTTGCACTAATTGTGATGTGATTAATAAATCGGTTTTGCCTTTAACCGTAATACCAGTACCAGTGGTGATCTTGTTGTTGTCAGGAACCAGTCCTTAGATTGGATTAGATTATAATCCTGAAAATAGTGGTTTAAATCCTACAATTGGCGACCACGAAGGGACTATTTCTGACAACAGCTAAAACCTGGTGGGGGATAGTTACATAATATAAATTGATTATTTCTCCATTAAAATGCAGTGAGTGGGGGATAGTTACATAATATAAATTGATTATTTCTCCATAAAATGCAGTGAGTGGAGGATAGTTACATAATATAAATTGATTATTTCTCCATTAAAATGCAGTGAGTGGGGGATAGTTACATAATATAAATTGATTATTTCTCCATTAAAATGCAGTGAGTGGGGGATAGTTACATAATATAAATTGATTATTTCTCCATAAAATGCAGTGAGTGGAGGATAGTTACATAATATAAATTGATTATTTCTCCATTAAAATGCAGTGAGTGGGGGATAGTTACATAATATAAATTGATTATTTCTCCAGTAAAATGCAGTGAGTGGAGGATAGTTACATAATATAAATTGATTATTTCTCCAGTAAAATGTAGTGAGTGGGGGATAGTTGCATAATATAAATTGATTATTTCTCCAGTAAAATGTAGTGAGTGGGGGATAGTTACATAATATAAATTGATTATTTCTCCAGTAAAATGCAGTGAGTGGAGGATAGTTACATAATATAAATTGATTATTTCTCCATTAAAATGCAGTGAGTGGGGGATAGTTACATAATATAAATTGATTATTTCTCCAGTAAAATGCAGTGAGTGGAGGATAGTTACATAATATAAATTGATTATTTCTCTAGTAAAATGCAGTGAGTGGGGGATAGTTACATAATATAAATTGATTATTTCCCCATTAAAATGCAGTGAGCGGAGTGCACACCCACCACGGGTGGCCTCATAAAATGAGGACAATCAGTTCTTCTTTCCTTGGTGAGAGGTTTCTTTAATCTGGGGATTTAGTTCAGTGATGGAGCGCATGTTTTCCATGTGTTGAGGTCCTGGGTTCAACTCTCAGCATCTTCCAAAATAATTTTTCACCTGAATTACCCACGGAAAGTTGAATGACGCTTTCTAAGCTCAGCGAGTTCCAACTTCTGAGGCTCCACAAGCATTAAATTGTCCCGGAGCGGGACTTCATCTCACGGTCCCCTCAACAGCTCAACTCAAAGCAGCCGCCGACTGAGGGGAATGTGTGACGGTGCAATATCGAGCGAGCAGTCCCAGCTCTTGTTCCTGTTTGACGCTCTGTCATTCTTCCATCTCACTTTATGATTCAGAGGTTGGATTTCAGCCTTGTCACTGACCATTAGCGATTGGGTTTTTTTATTTCCGCAGATTTTTATTTGGAAAGTTCAAAGTAAAGAGGAGCAGAAACCCCGTGAACTGAAGCAGAGGTTGAACATTGTGAACACGCGGCACCGCTGGGCATCTCGATGTCCTGGAGAGACGGAGCAGAAAGCTCACGGCTTCACTTCTAAAGTGTCTGCTTGTTTATTTCTCAGGTACCTTTTGACCCGTGGGGATGTCGCTCAGTGGAAGAGCGCATGCTTTGCATGTATGAGGTCCCGGGTTCAATCCCCGGCATCTCCAAACAAGTTAAATTTAAAATTTTGGATTCGACTGTGAGAATATCATCTGAGACTCGCCTCACATTGACACACAAGGAGAGACAAGAGTTTCTTCACCTCGCGAAAAACCGAACGCTCCGCACAGAATATAATTCAATGGGAGAGCGCCCACGGTGTTTCAATGGCTCCCATCTCATGGTTGAACAGCTTGCCCAGTGATGGATTATTTCCAGTTTCACAGATTGGGGGGAAGCAGCGGACCGGCGTTCCGACCACAAAGAGGGAAGAATAGTCTGGATGTTGGGAGCTTCTTCTTTTCCCAGAGAGGAGTGAGCATCTGGAATGTATTCCCGGCTGGTGCGGTGGGTGCTGACTCTGTCTGGTGCGCTGGGTGCTGACTCTCTCTGGTGCGGTGGGTGCTGACTCTCTCTGGTGCGGTGGGTGCTGACTCTGTCTGGTGCGGTGGGTGCTGACCCTCTCTGGTGCGGTGGGTGCTGACCCTCTCTGGTGCGGTGGGTGCTGACTCTGACTCTCTCTGGTGCGGTGGGTGCTGACTCTGACTCTCTCTGGTGCGGTGGGTGCTGACTCTGACTCTCTCTGGTGCGGTGGGTGCTGACTCTGACTCTCTCTGGTGCGGCGGGTGCTGACCCTCTCCGGTGCGGTGGGTGCTGACCCTCTCTGGTGCGGTGGGTGCTGACTCTCTCTGGTGCGGTGGGTGCTGACTCTCTCTGGTGCGGTGGGTGCTGACTCTGACTCTCTCTGGTGCGGTGGGTGCTGACTCTCTCTGGTGCGGTGGGCGCTGACTCTGACTCTCTCTGGTGCGGTGGGCGCTGACTCTGACTCTCTTTGGTGTGGTAAGTGCTGACTCTCTCCCTGCCTTCTCGAGGGATCTGGACCGGTTCTTGACTGGGGCAGAGATCGCATCATATGGAAGGTGAGTGGTTTTACAGTTAACCTACGCATGGTCAGTGTGATCCACTGGACTCGATTCGATAGCCTGAGGGAGTCGGGGAGGAATTTCCCAGAATTTCCCCTCCTTATTGGCCCTGGATTTTTTTCTGGTTTGTAACCGCTCCCAGGAGATTCCATGTTCCCGGTGGGTGGGGCTGGTGGTGTGTGTAGGAAGTGTCCAGTCACGATGCTCCAGGCATGTGGGGCAGGATTGATGAACGAGCTGGTCTTTTCCTGCCCGTCATGTCCGTCTGTAACCCCAGATCGTCAAGGTGTTTTTAGTGAAGTGATCTTTAAACACAAAACCCTCACCTGGGACAAGTCCTGTGTCCGTCTATAGTGAAATGAGACTCAATGCTGTCTGGGCCTCACCTTGTCCTCCTCCTTTTACATTATTGTATTGTCCGTTTGGTTAAGATGAAAATAAAAATTATCCGCTCTGGGCTCCTCCAGTCTCTCTCTTCCTAAACTGACTGACTGTCAGATAATAGTAACTGGTGTCCTCTCCATCCCGTTCTCAGCACCCAGACACGACTAGTTACTGAATAAATTCAACACTCACAGACAGTCCAGTGTCAGACAGTTACAGACGGTTTCTCTCCACCTTTCCTAACAGGACTGGCGAATGATGAATGCCCCGTCAGACCGGCTGATATACAGTAAAAGGGACAGTGACCGTCTCACCAATAGCACCGGAGGTCTGTTCACAGACACAGAATCAGTCTTTCCCTTTCTATCAGTGTGTCTATATTACGCTCAGTAACAGTATCCCGCCTCCTTGTACAGCACGAGGGAGAGAGAAAGACAGACAGACAGAGAGAGACACAGACAAACAGACACAGTATCAGTCTCACACTTCCCATCAGTATGTCCGTTTCACACTCAGTAACAATATTCCACCTTCATGTACAGCGGTAGAGAGAGATAAAAACACACAGGCACAGTATCAGAATTACACTTCCTATCAGTGTCTCTGTATCACTCTCAGTAACAGTATCCCACCTTCACAAGCTGCACAAAAGAGAGAGAGAGAGAGAAACTGACCTGTAATGTCCCGTTTTCACCCAGTAACAAATTGGAAAATATTCCATTCCAATTTCTATTCCAAGGTGGAGAGACAGAAGATGCAGTCTCATCTCTCACTGATATTATTTCAGAGACAGACACATTATTAATCCCACTCTCAGGGACAGTGTCACACATTTAACCCTCTCTTGCATGTTGTCCCCTCTGCAATCTTGCAGCTCAGGGCCGTTCTGTATTACTCTCAGTGACCGAGAGTTTCACTCCGATTGAAATAAACTGGGACTGTTGCTGCCTGATATTAATCCTACACGGTCCCAGCAAATACACCGACTCCCACTTTCCTCCCCCGTTTCTCCAGGATTGGTTTGAGGAATCCTCCCTCCAGTTTCGGAGTCAAACGTTACTTTATCAGTAAGGGAGCCAAGAATGAACAGAACCCATTGGCTCATTCCACAGCCGCCCACTTTATCTCTGAAAGACTCTTTCCCATCAAAAGAGCCCGAGAGAAACAGCAGGGATGGAAACCTCGAGTTTAATAGTTGGAGATTGTAAAGTCAGTCTGGATTCCAGCGTTGGGCACTGGTGGAATCCCATCTGTTTCCCATTCTGGTGCCTGTTCCTGCACTGCCTGTGGAGCCCATTCCCTCTGACCTTTCCCCCAGACCCACTTCCTTTGCTCAGACAGGCGGGAATGGAGAGATCACGGCCCCCGGGGGAAGGGAGCAAAGAGCAGCCTCGTTACAGCAGCTCATCGCTCCGGGACCGTGTCCGCAGATGGGCTCAGAGATCGGCATTGAGTCCGGGGGAAGGGCAGGGGGAGTCCGGGGGCTGTTTGTAAGAGGCGGAGTGGATCAGGAACTGGTCCCGGAACATGGAGTGAGAGGGGGGAAGGGAGAGGGCATTCTCGGGCTGGGTGTGGACAGGGTGTGTCCAGGGGAAGGGAGAGAGAATGGGAAGAACCTGCTATTAAAACCATTGCTGCTTTCTCTCCCCAAACCAGGAGTGAATGCTCCTGGTTTAGTTCCAGTCTCACCCTGTTTATTGTTATTGGACAGTGAAGAGTGGAAACAGAGCCGGACAGTAAGGATGTGGGGAGTTATACAAAGAGCATCTATTGCAGGCACCAGGTGAGAAGTGTGAAGGACACAATTTAAACAGCGGCTGTTTGGTTTCGGTTGAACGGTTTGTCCCATGGGAGAGGGGATTAGAAACCTGACCTGGACAAAGGTCCCTGCCCCATCGGGTAGTCCCATTCATGGATCAGTGCAGGGGTTGGGTTGTGTCTGGATGTCACTAAATTGTTGTAAAATAGCCCAACACACCTGGTGTGCAGAAGCTGAGTGCTGCAGTGGAGTCAGACACTGACACTGTTTGTATCACTGTTTTTCATTTGTGGATATTCAAAATGATCATTAGCAGAGATATTAAACTGATCTCTATTCTATTTTCAACCTCGCTGTTTCTTGAGTTAGAAGAGATCATTTTTCTTTCCACAGGCGAATCCTTGAATGATCCAGAATGAATGTGATGTTTCCTCCACCCAAGGCACAAGGAGGAGTGCAGCCAGCTCCTTCTCACACACAGGAGGTACATTATCACCCACAGAGCACAGAGACACAGACAGGTCATCAGTTCCACAGTCTCAGACAGTAGAAGTAGTCAGTCCCACACTGATCCCAAGTTCCAGAGACACACTTTCAATCCAACATTCAAACAGAGCGGGTGAGGCAGACACTGTTCCTAACTCAGTCCCGCTGACAGGTAGATACAAAAATCCCAGTCCAAAATCACACTCTCAGATTGAAAGGCACTGTGTCAATCTCACAATAGGGCAACATAGCGACGAATTAAATACCAGAGAGAAATCACACATGGTATCCGATTGAAAGGGACAGAATGAATCCCAATAATGTACCCGAGATTCCAATTGAATACTATCCCAGAACTCTCTCACACATGACTTTAATACATGAAATATCCATTCGAAAAGTGAACCATTTGCTACAAATTGCAAACAAATCCAAACCTCACGTACAGTATCGATTGAGAAATACTGAAAGATAGTAAACCTGAGAAACAAATTAGATACCTGTTCAGAATGCACTCGTAGAATGAAATTTAAAGATACAGTATCAATTCTATTAGTGCAGACTGAGATACACATTATATACCAGTCCAAAAATCTCATACAATATTAGACTGAAAGATACAGTATCAATTCCATTTCTACAGACTGATCTACACATTACAAACCAATTCAAAAATGTCACCTTATCAGTTTGAAAGATTCATTATCATCCACAATCGTACTCACAGAGATGCAGATTTAATAGTGGTCCAAAAAGCACACAAATTATCTGATTAAAACCTCCAACATTAAATCCTAAAGTTCGTCCATATTTACAAATTAAATAAGGAGTAAAACTCTTCAAACATTAAGATATTAAAGCTGAAGTATTGAACGCAATAATGTAATCTGAGAGAATAATTATGTACAGATACAGAATGAAACTCACATTCAGATGCAGTACCAGAGACACACAGACACAGAATGAATCCAACACTCACAGATACAGAAGGAATCCCAAACTCACATACAGTACTAGAGACTGACAGACACAGAGTTAATCCCACACTCTCATCAAGTACCAGGGACTGATAGGTACAGTATGAATCCCACACTAACATGCAGTATGAGTAACTGCATATTTAGGATGAATTCAACTCCCACATACAGTACTGGGGACTGTATATAAAGAATGAGTCCCACACTCACATGGAGAAACAGAGACTGACAGATACCAAAAGAATCCCACACTAACACACAGTATGAGAGACTGCCGATAAAGAATGAATCACAAACTCTCACACACACTGCTGACAAGACAGAGAATGAATCCCAAACTCACACACAGTATCAGTGAGTGACAGATACAGAATGAATCCCACACTAACATACAGTACCAGAGACTGACAGACACAGAATGAATCCCACACTCACACACAGTACCAGAGACTGAGAGATACAGAATGAATCCCACTGAACTATCAGGGAATCAGCACAGACCAGGGATCAGGGCCTTTACCCAGTAAACTATCAGAGAGTCAGCACAGACCAGGGATCAGGGCCCTGACCCAGTAAACTATCAGGGAATCAGCACAGACCAGGGATCAGGGCCCTGACCCAGTAAACTATCAGGGAATCAGCACAGACCGGGGATCAGGGCCCTGACCCAGTAAACTATCAGGGAATCAGCACAGACCGGGGATCAGGGCCTTTCACCTGTCAGAGAGAACATTGTATCACAGATCGCTTGTGATAAACCGACACATTCTGATTTACAGCCGTGCATAACAGATGTTTGTAGCTGCGATGGCCGAGTGGTTAAGGCGTTGGACTCGGAATCCCCTGGGGATTTCCTGCGTACGTTCGAATCCTGCTCGCAGTGATACTTCTTAAAGTTATGTTTACTGCTCAAATAACGATGAACTGGAGTTGACGAACCGCATTCCCTCTCTGAGAGAGACTCTCCAGCGCGGCTCATGCTTTTAATTCGGAGCCCAATGGTCTCTTGCAAAATTGCAAGACACGTGAAGGAATCTCTCCCAAGCTCCATCTTAAATTCTGCCCGTTCGCAGAACTTGACATTGATCCTATTTCTTCCTATACTTTGATCCCACCTTGTCTCTGTCTCTTGACTCTCAGTGTTTTTCCCTCATGGACTTCTCAGGCTTCGTTGAACGGCCACGGATGATCGAACCTGGAACACCGGCAGTGAAGGGTAAAGATGGAAAGACTGAGACGGGGGGAGTGGCGAGAGGGTGGATTTGGAATTCCTGAGCGACCGCACTGCGCATTTTCCAGATCTGCTTGGAGCACCAATCCCTTCAATTCATCACTTACAGGGACAATTCGATTCGCGGTTTCTTTTCCCTCAGCTTGGCGAGATCTTAAAAATTGAAAGCGACCAATATCAGAGCTAACCTCGTCACTGACATGCTCACAGATACAGAGCGGCCAAACTCTGCTTCAGTGAGATGAAAACCCAGAGCGGTTTCAAGGTCGAATGCAATTGTAAGCAAAGCTCGTTCAATGAAAGTGCAGGTCATTGAGGTGCCTTTAAAGTCCTGATTGTTTGAACTGAATTTCTTCCGAGACCGCGTGAGATTCAGGTGGAGTGATTTGGGGACTCCTTTTCCCTCGTTGCAAAAGTTTGAACCGCAGTTCAAGGATCAAAAGTCCAGGTCTAAATTAGGGCTTCTCCAGGGTATGACCCTCGAATCGAGAATTATACCCCGACCTCAACGAGCCCAGAAACAAGAACATATCACGGACACATTCTATGAGAGGGCTGTCTGCATAATGAAAAGGCATTTTTGAAGAGACCTCCTGATCAGTTCCGTGTTGGATCCTGAACAAAACACAGCACTGTGTGCTTCTCAAATTCACTAAACACCATGAATTACACAAAGGCACCGCTGGGAGTTGAACCCAGGATCTCCTGTTTCCTCGTCAGGTGCTTTAACCAACTAAGCCACGGTGCCAATTCATGGGATCATTTCCCACCTCCTCTCATTAATATCTATCAGCTACACGTCACATTCTGTTGTGGGTTCAGACTGTTTGATCTTTGTCTATTTCGCTTGCCCGTTTCCCTGTGAATCCCGATACTGACTGCGTTTCAAGCTGTGTTTATCTTTCTGTGTCCATCAGTGCTTTGATACACGAATGAATATTTGTGCTTGTGTTTGTTACTTTAAATAAATTAGGGATGGACAATTCTCGCTCTGACACTGAAGAACTAATTAAGCAAATTTCACAGTGAAGTGTTGTTTATTGTGGTGCTGAAACGAAAAAAACGTAAAAGGTGCAAAGAGGGAAAACGAGAAAAACTTGTGAGTGAAATTAAGGACAACTTTCAAGGTCTTTATACGTATATTAAGAGAAAGAAGGGTGACTAAGAGTAATGTGGGCCCTTAAAGACAGATGGAAGTGATATTATAATTAAAATTCAGGAAATGGCAGACTTGCTGATACTCACAGAAAAGCATGAGGATAATATACCAGAGACACGAGGAAACTGAAAATAAATCAAGGGGATTCAGTGTAAGTAAAATAATGGTATTGGAGAAAACAATTAGACTAAAGATAGACAAATCTCCAGGACCTGATGGTGACCATCCCAGGGGACTAAGGGGAATAGGTGAGGAAATTGTACATGCTTTAGTCATGATCGTTCAAAACTCTCTTGATTCAGGAATAATTCCATGGATTGAAAAATTGCCAATGTCATTCCGTTTTATACGAAGGGTAGGAGAGATAAAGCAGGAAATTATAGACCTATCAGTCTGACATCTGTTGTGGGGAAGTTACCAGAATCTGTTATTGGGGAAAGAATGACTGAGCACTTGGATAAACATGAATTGATCAGAGAGAGCCAGCATGGATTTGTAAAGTGTAAGTCAAGTCTAACGAAACTAGTTGACCTTTTTGAAGATGTAACTAACGTGGTAAATAATGGAGTGTCTATGGGGGTTATGTGCATATTGACTTCCAGAGGCATTCGTTAAGGTTTAACATCAGAGTGTTAACATAAATGAGAACATGTGGAATTCAAAGCAACCCAATGACATGGGGAGGGAGTTGGTTTGGAGGTAGGAGACAGAGAGTAGGGTTAATGGGTATGTACTCAAATTGACAGGATTTGATTAGTGGTGTCCCCCAGGGATCTGTATAAATGAGGTAGATAAAGGAATAGAGAGCGGTATATCCAGGTTTTTCGACGACACCAAGTTAGGTGACACAGTGAGTAGTGTAGATGGAAGCATAAAGTTACAAAGGGAAATTGAGAGATTCAGTGAGTTGGTAAAACTGTGTCAGATGGAACTTACATAGAATTACATCGAATGTACATCACAGAAACAGGCAATTCGGCCCAACGAGACTATACCGGTGTTTATGCTGCAGACGAGCCTCCTCCAACCCCTCTTCATCTAACCCTATGAGCAAACCCGAATATTCCTTTCTCCTCCATGTGTTTATCCAGCTTCACCGTAAATGCATCCATGATATTCGCCTTAACTACTCCTTGTGGGAGCGAGCTGCACATTCTAACGACTCTCTGGATAAATATGTTTCTCTTGAATGCCAGATTGGATTTATTGATGACTATTATATTCATGGCCCTAAGTTCTGACGTCCCCACTCCCAAAAGTACAAACACCTTATCTACATCTGACCGATCAAACCCTTGCATAATCTTAAAGTCCCATATCAGGACTTCTATTTTCGATACAAAAGAGCCCCAGACTGTTCAAAGTTTCAATCTGGGGAAGTGTGAGACCATCCACTTTGGCCCTAAGCAAGATAAATCAGAGTATTTTCGAAATGGTGAGAAGCCAGGAACTGTGGGTGAGCAGAGATACTTCGGGAAATCAGGAAGAGTTTGCAGACAGGTGCAAAAGATAATTAAAATGGCTAATGGAATATCGGCCTTTATCTCAAGGGAACTGGAATTCAAAAGGGTGGAAGTTATGTTAGAATTCTATAAACTCTGCTAAGGCCACATTTAGAGTACGGCATTCAGTCCTGGGCACCAGACCTCAGGAAGGATATATTGGCCTTGCAGGAGGTGCAGCGCAGAAAGACCAGAATGATACCGGGGCTAAAATGGTTAAATTATGAGGACAGGTTGCGTGGACAAGGTTTGTATTTCCTCGTGTTTAGAGGATTAAGTGGTGATGTAATTCAGGTGTTGAAGGTGATTCAATGATCCAATGGTGGGTGTGTGAGTTGGTGCTGAATCGGTCCCCTTCAGTGAAGAGAGGGTCAGCGGGCGCCTGACAGACACGGCTCGGAACGGGACTCGCTTCTCTCCGGCGGCAGCGGTTGGTTTAGAGAGATCTCTCTGTCTGCTGCTGTTACTCCGCCTCCCGCACTCTGGGAGAACCGCGGAGGTCGGTCCTCATTTTTCTCTTATGGATTCGGCTCCATCCGTTCACTGTTGACGGGAGTGCGTCTGATACCAAGTCAGTCAGAAGCGGGTGCAAATCACAACATAGGCACAGGCCCAAGGACTGGGGACTGGTTTGATATTGGGTCCTTTTTAAGGGACCGGCTGTAGAATGTTTGTATAATAATAATGATCAGAATTAACTTTGAAACAATGAAGTTTTTTTCAGTTATTTCCCATTTCCACCCTCACCAGTTTTATACAGTAACAGGTAACAATGTTTGAGGGATGTGATGTCCAGTGTTGGTGGAATCAGTGTAATTTAACTTGATACATTGAAGAATCTCTTGTCTATCCCAGGCTCTTACCTTAGGTTTAGACCCTCACCTAGTTTAAAATTGGTCACTCACTGATATAAATAAACCAGTAACAACCCCGAAACCTCAGCGGGGACATTTGTTCCGATACTTCGTGACGGTCCCAATTTCCACTGAAATTCTCAATCAGCAAATCCCAGAGGCTGTTTCGGGTTTGACAAACTGTGAAACAGATTGTTTTAAAAGCCGGAAAGAGGGAAAAACTGGTGGTTGATATGAAGTGTTCTACATTATCTCTTTCTGTTTCAGATTTACAATTTCTCTTTGTGTGTTACTGACAGGAGAGGCTATAACGGAGCCCAGTGACTGGGTAACGAGCTGCACTGAGTCATTGGCCTGTGTTACAGACCGGCTCGTTGGACCTGCTCATTTCGTGAACTCGCTGGTGTCTCAGCAAGTGTGATGACTGAGTGAATCCCTTCCCACACACGGAGCAGGTGAACAGTCTCTCAACCAATGGGCATGCGATGATGTGACAGCAGTTCATTTCTGCTTTTAAAGCTCTTCTCACAGTCACTGCATTAAAAGGTCACTCAATAGTGTGAACAAGTTAATGTTTCAGAAGGTGGGATGATCGAGTGAATCTCTTCCCACACACAGAGCAGGTGAAAAGTCTCTCCCCAGTGTGAGTGCGTCGATGTCTCAGCAGTTCGTTTCTGATTTTAAATCTCTTCTCACAGTCAGAACATTTAAAGGTCTCTCAGTGTGAACTTGCTGGTGTTTCAGCAGGGAGGATGACCAAGCGAATCCCTTCCCACACACTGAGCAGGTGAACGGCCCCTCCCCAGTGTGAGTGCGTTGGTGTGTCAGCAGATTAAATTTGCTTTTAAACCTCTTCTCACAGTCAGAACATTTAAAAGGTCTCTCATCGGAGTGAACTCGCTGGTGTCTCTGCAGGATGAAAGACTGAGTGAATCTCTTCCCACACACGGAGCAGGTGAACGGCCTCTCCCCAGTGTGAACTCGCTGGTGTGTCAGCAGGTTGGATGACTGAGTGAATCTCTTCCTACACACGGTGCAGATGAACGGCCTCTCCCCAGTGTGGGTGCGTTGGTGTTTCAGCAGTTCAATTTTGCTTTTAAACCTCTTCTCACAGTCAGAACATTTAAAAGGTCTCTCATTAGTGTGAACTGGCTGGTGTGTCAGGAGGTGAGATGACCGAGTGAATCCCTTCCCACACACAGAGCAGATGAACGGTCTCTCCCCAGTGTGAGTGCGTTGGTGTGTCAGCAGATTACTTTTGCTTTTAAACCTCTTCTCACAGTCAGAACATTTAAAAGATCTCTCATCAGAGTGAACTCGCTGGTGTGTCAGGAGGAGGGATGACTGAGTGAATCCCTTCCCACACACGGAGCAGGAGAACGGCCTCTCCCCAGTGTGGGTACATTGGTGTGTCAGCAGATTCCTTTTGCATTTAAACCTTTTCTCACAGTCAGAACATTTAAAAGGCCTCTCCCCAGTGTGAACTCGCTGGTGTGTCTGGAGGCTGGATGAAATAGTGAATCCCTTCCCACACACGGAGCAGGTGAATGGCCTCTCCCCAGTGTGAGTGCGTTGGTGTATCAGCAGATTAATTTTGCTTTTAAACCTCATCTCACAGTCAGAACATTTAAAAGGTCTATCATCAGAGTGAACTCGCTGGTGTGTCAGCAGGGTGGATGACTGAGCGAATCCCTTCCCACACACGGAGCAGGTGAACGGCCTCTCCCCGGTGTGACTGTGTCGATGAGTTTCCAGCTCTGAAGGGTAATTGAATCCCTTCCCACAGTTCCCACATTTCCACGGTTTCTGCATGGTCCGGGTGTCCTTGTGTCTCTCCAGGTTGGACGATCAGTTGAAACCTCGTCCACACACAGAACACGTGTATGGTTTCTCCCCGCTGTGAACGGTGCGATGTTTTTTCAGGCTGTGTAACTGGTTAAAGCTCTTTCCACAGTCAGTGCACTGGAACACTCTCACTCGGGTGTGTGTGTCTCGGTGCTTTTCCACTCACACTGATGTTTGAAATCTTCTCCCACGGATAGAACAGACAAACATTTCTCCTTCAACATTCAAAGGCCGATGATATTCAGATCCTGATGAATCGAGTGACTCTGTCAGATCTTGACGTGATCTTTGGTTTGAGTTTCCCTCTGCAAATCCTCCCCTGTAAAAGGAGTTTATAAAAGTTATCACTGTAATTACAGGATAGAAATTCAGATCAGATAGCTCTACTTTCTATGGAACATTATTTCCTCTCTCATTCCTCAAAGCTGTAAATCCCCGTCCCACACACTCTCCCTCCTCCCTGTGCTGAAATCCAAACCCATCGCATCATCTTTCAGTGGCCCGAAACCATGAGTGAAAGGATGAGAGAGTGAGTGAGTGTGAGAGAGTGAGTGAGTGTGAGAGAGTGAGTGAGTGTGAGAGAGTGAGAGAGAGTGAGTGAGTGTGAGAGAGTGAGTGAGTGTGAGAGAGTGAGTGAGTGTGAGAGCAGCAGTGGGCTTGGTGTGGAGAATGAAGTGGGGCAGGTGGAGCATGTTTCAGTGGGGCAGCAGTGATCATAATCTCATTAGGTTTAGAACAGTTATGGAAAAGGACAGGGGACAGTCAAATGTGAAAATTCTTAACTGGAGGAGGGCTAATTCCAGTGAGTTAAAAAGGGATCTTGTCCAGGTGGATTGGAATCAAAAATTGGCAGGCAGAACAGTAATTGAACAGTGGGAGGCCTTCAAGGTGGAGTGGGTTTGGGTACAGAGTCGACAGATTCCCACGAGGAGGAAACGAACAGCATCCAAAGCGAGAGCTCCCTGGATGACTGAAGATATCGAGATCACCATTTCTCCTTCATTGACAGACGCTCCCTGACCGATCCCCATTTCTCCTTCATTTACAGACGCTCCCTGACCGATCAACATTTCTCCTTCATTTACAGACGCTCCCTGACCGATCCCCATTTCTCCTTCATTTACAGACGCTCCCTGACCGATCCCCATTTCTCCTTCATTTACAGACGCTCCCTGACCAATCACAATTTCTCCTTCATTTACAGACGCTCCCTGACCGATCCCCATTTCCCCTTCATTTCCCGGCGGGTAGTGAGGGGGGGATAATGTTCACTGTTTTATATTCGGGTCTGGGGCCGCACTCGGGGTTTGTAAAGCCTGAGCCTGGGCCTGAGCCCGGACCCGGGCCCCGGGGTTTATTGAGCCTCTTGCTCCGATCCTCTGACCTGCACCGAACGCGCTCCTCCCGCAGCCTCGACTGGCCGCGCATGCTCAGGACACACTGACCGGTAATGAGTCACTACTGCGCCTGCGCACTGGGCTCCACTGATTCAGATAGGGCACAATCTGTACCGCGCTGCATGCTGGGTGATGCAGCCGCCATTGATGATCGTAATATCTGGACGAGAAGCAAAGACATTGGAAGCAGGGAGAGTGAGTTTGGACCAAGGAAAATAAAATAAACTGAAACCCCAGCTCTTTGTGTCATTGAAATCGGCACAAACACACAGCGCAGACGCTCCACCGCTTTGGTGAACTCCAGAAAATATTTTTTGGTAACTTTTATTAAATTCGTTTTTTTAAATGTTGCAACCGACGGGTTCAATTCAGGTTTATTTTCGAACTGCACCTCAGGATGTCAGTCTCACCACTAATCCCGCCCTGGTGATTAAGGAGAGTTCCGGACCAATAGGAGGAGCGCAAATTGACTGGAGGGGTGACAGGGTGAGTTGGTCCTCCAACGAATCGGAGTGTGTGAGGGGCGGGAGTTGTGGCATAGAATGGGCGGGTTTCAACCCAGATGTCCCTCATTGTTTGAAACATAATTTTTAAAACCTAATTGATCTTAAACTCCCGGAGACAACTCGACCTTTCTGTTGCGTCTTGAAACAGATCAAACTAGATGAGGTGGAGCAAACATTTCAACATTTGTTAGAAAAACACATTAATTAAGAACAGCCAACATGGATCATTTGAGATAACTCAAGTCCACTGATAAAGGGAATGTAGTCAACATTGATTGTGAAAGGGTGTTTGGTAAGATGCCGGACAGGAGGCTTGTTGATAAAATTAGTACTTACCGCATTAAAAGGAATGAGGCAGTGTGTATCGGAAGTTGTGTGAAGGGCAGAAAACAGAGAGTAGTGGTTAATGGATGTTCTCCAGACTGGAGGGATGTAAACAGTGGTGTCCCCCAGGGTCAGTGTTGGGACCATTGCTAACCTCAATATAGAGAATGATCTGAGCTTGGGTCTGTGGGACACAAGGTGAAAATCTCCAGATGACGCCAAAATTGGCAGCGTGGGGAACTGTGAAGAGGAGTCAGTGACTTCACTGTGACGTCCACGGGTTAGTAAATGGACCAGGTGAAATTTAATGCAGAGAAATGTGACGTTTTGCATTTTGAGAGGAAGAAAAATGAAATGAAATGTAAACTAAATGGTCAAAGTTTAAAAGTAGAGCAGCAGAGAGACTTAGGGATGGAAGGTTCTAAATAATGCATTGTCTTATTAATTAACAAGTCTGAGAGTCAGCAACTTTAATACCTCATTAAGAAATATATGAGCAAATTCTCTTTCCTCTCCCACACCAGAGTAAACATGCAAATCCCCCGTGTAGACGAGATCAGCCCTCTGGATGGAACCACGGACGCCCTGAGCTTGATCTCCGGTGTCTCCAGTCCCAACTGCCCCTTACTTCAGTATCCCCTCACTTTTATACCCTGTTGTGATCCATCTCTGTCACTGAAGCTGGAACTTCCATAATCTGTGGTTTACAAGGACACGTTGCTTGGTTCCCAGCAGTTACTTTTCTTCAGTAGTGTTCTCATGATCCCTGAACTACCCTGCTTAGTGTTAATTAGAATCATAGAATCAGAGCAAATTTAGGCACAGAAGGAGGCCATTCAGTCCATTGTGTCCGTGCCAGCCGAAAATGAACCACCCAGCCTAATCCCACTTTCCAGCACTTGGTCCATAGCCTTGTCGGTCACGGCACTTCAGGTGTATATCCAGGTACCTTTTAAATGAGTTGAGGGTTTCTGCCTCTACCACCCTTTCAGGCAGTGAGTTCCAGACACCTACCAGTCTCTGGGTGAAAAATGTTTTCCTCAACTCCTCAATAATCCTTCTACCAAGCACTTTAAATCTATGCCCTGCCCCTTGTTTATTGACCTCTCTGCTGAGGGAAATCGGTCCTTCCTATCCAGCCTATCTCAGCCACACATAATTTTGTACACCTCAATTAAATCAATCCTCAGCCTCCTCAGTTTCAAAGAGAACAATCCCAGCCTATCCAATCTTTCCTCATAGCTAAAATTATCCAGTCCTGGCAACATCCTCGTAAATCTCCCCTGTACCCTCTCGAGTGCAATTACACCCTTCCTGTAATGTGGTGACCAGAACTGTACACAGTACTCAAGTTGTGGGCCTAACCATTGTTTTATACAGTTCCAGCATAACCTCCCTGCTCTTGTATTCTATGCCGTGTCTAATAAAGGAAAGTATTCCATATGCCTTGATAACCACCTTATCTACCTGTCCTGCTACCTTCAGGGATCTGTGGACATGTATTCCAAGGTCCCTCACTTCTTCTACACCTTTCAGTATCCTCCCATTTATTGTGTGCTCCCTTGCCTTATTTGCCGGCCCCAAATGCATTACCTCACACTTCTCCGGATTAAATTCCATTTACCATTTTTCTGCCCACCTGACCAGTCCATTGATATCTTCCTGCACTCTACAGCTTTCCTCCTCACTATCAACCATGCGGCCAATTTTGTATCATCTGCAAACTTCTTGATCAAGCCCCCTACATTTCAGTCCAAATCATTAATACACATCACAAAAAGCAAGGGACCGAGTACTGAGCTCTGCGGAACCCCACTGGAAACAGCCTTCCAGTCAAAAAAACACCCCTTGATCATTACCCTTTTCTTCCTGCCACTGAGCCAATTTTGGATCCAACCTGCGCCTGGTTATCAGTATCTCAGTTTGGAGATTCAAACACGCACAGCCCACCAAACAAACCAGTTATATTTTTCGCTATTCCCAATACTCTGGAATGCAGGCAGCTGGAGGCTGATCTTAAAATAGCTCCTGCCCCCCTCCCGGGGAGGAACGGTCAGTCCTGTTCCAGCATCACGCTGGGAGAGTTTGGGAAACACACGGACATGGAGCAGTTGGGACTGGGATTATCAGGGGGTCACATCAGATGGACGAGTGGCGTCTTGTCGATATTGTGAGTGATGTTGGGACTGAGAACTTGTCCGTCAAAGCGGAGAGCGATTTGACGAGCGCGGCTCTGGTGACTCTCTCTCTCTCTCTCACCCTCCGCAAAGTGCTTAAGCCCGGCCTTCGGGAATCTCGTTTCTTATTCCTGAATTTTGCCTCGGGCCAGTGCAGGGAAAGTTTTTATTAATGATGCAGCTTTCAGATTGATCGTGGTGTGAAAAGATGGGAAATACAGAATGTGAACTTGCACTGGATTACAACGAGAAGTGTTTCATTTTGGACTCTGTATAAATTCAGTATTTTTTTTTGAAAATACACATTATTAAAATGAGTTTCTTTGTGTCTCACATTCCCCTTAAAGTTCTTTCATCCCCAGGGTCCTCACTCACCTCCTGTTAGTTCACAGTTGACTTCTGCTCAATGAGCCGGTGGTGGGAATTAAGAAATGATTTCAATTTGAATTAACTGTTAATTCAAAAAGCAGCCACTTTAATTTAAGAGCAGCGGAGGCTGTAAAGATTCGACAGGAATAAACCAGGCCTGGACTCGCAAGGAACAGAGATTGTGCCTTGAAACAATAAACCGTTTTGTTTTTCCAAAATAATTTATCAGAGACGCCGTTTCTTGTCGAAAGGGAAGAAAATTTGATCCGTTTGCCTTTCTCTCCCGACCTTTCCTGGGCCGTGAGGTCGAACAGCTTCTATCAGGTCACTGGTACCAGGCCTGGGCACCAGTTAGACCTGCGTTGCCCACGCTGAGGAGGAGGCACTGTGCTTTCCCTGGCGGTTATAAGGCGTCCAAAATCAGAATACCAGGTTACTAGCACAGGGGAGAGAGATGTCACCGGTGGACACAATGCCTGGACTTTCCGGACGTTGCAACAGGGTGAGGGCGGGAATTCTGCCCATCGCCCCCTGACCGCACCATGGTCATTACCCAGTTTCCTGGGTCAGCGGCCATTAGTCACGGTGGGCCCCGGCCCCTGATGGAAATTCCACCGGCGAGCAGCAGCCCAGCGGCCCCCGGGGAAATTTGTAATAACTTTCAAAAGGGAACAGGATAAATATTTGAAGGGGAGAAATCTGCAGGACCGCGGGGAAAGAGCAGGGGGGAGTGGGACTAATTGGAGAGCTGTTTGAAGGAGCCAGCACAGGCACGATGGGCTGAACGGCCTCCTCCTGTGCTGTAAGATCCTATGAGGTTCAAGGTGCAGCGGGGTCAGGGTGGAGCGGCTGTCACCAGCTCTGCCTGATGACCATCAGGTGAAGTCCAACACAGTGAAGGAAATGCAGCCCCCAGTGCACTCTCCCTCCCTGCAGCATTCCTCCAGGAATCCACTCGACACTGTGCAGCATCACACCGGCAAATGAGTTGGAGAGGAACTTCTACAAACGTCAGATTTTTCCCAAAGAAGTTCGGACGTTTGTCTCTCTCTCTCTCTCCTGGGGAGCAACGGGGCCGGGTGGAATTAATCCCAGTACCTTCCGAAAACAATCAATCAATCATCGAAAGCTCAGGGCAGCGAACACTATTGGTCCCACCTCCTGATCCAGGGCATGTCTGAGGATACTGATTGTTTCCAGGACTCCCTCAGACTGGTCTGAAACACCGACCGGGGGCCAATTACTGACTGCAATGCTACGAATTAAAACACAACCTGCAGTTTAAACATTCAAAGCACCCCATTTAATATAAAGAGACATTATTGTAAATTAACCCCACCCACTGAACACTCTCCAGGCACAGACAGACACACACAGGCCAACGTTTTACACACACACACACACACACACATCATCGTGACTCAATGAGCTTCTTGGCTTTGAAGAAGCGTCGCAGGTGGAAGACCTGCCAGGTGGCCAGGCCGACGAGGCAGCACATGGAGAAGATGCTGAAATACAGGACACGAGCACTGGTGGACTCTGCACGGAGGGAGAGAGAGAGAGAGAGAGGGGCTCATCAAACAGGTTGGAGGAGTGGATTCAATCTGCACTAAGATCACTTCACTGAAGGCAGCCCTCCCTCTTCCCTTCACCTTGCTGCCCCGAGCACCGTTTCCCTGCTCCTGGGTCACTGCTGCTCCGAGTCTGGCCTTTGGTCAATGCCTGGGGTCACTCCCTCCCCCGAACCCCCATCCTGGATCCTCTTTCGCTAAACAGCTCAGGTGAGAGCAGGGACATGGCAGGCCTTTCATGGGAGCGTCACTCTGTCAGATTTTTCCCAAGACGTGGCAGTAGTGGTGATAACAAATTTAATGTGGTTTGTAAAACAAACAAAACTAAATGAAAAACATGACATTCTGTCATACACCTTTGTGCATCCCCTTTGTGCTCACAAAACCTTAACCTTACGTTTACGGGAACCCCTACGTGGTGCTACCCCTGCAGCTTCAGCAGAGGTAGTGGCAGGTTGCTCTTGTCCACGCCCTGACTGATAAGATGCTTTGCGCGGACGCCCTCTGGGTTTCGGTACCCGTGAGGGCCCCTCCAAAGACTGCTCCACCTGCACCTGTGCAGAGGCGGACTCGGCCACCTGGAGAGGAGGCAGCATTGCGGGTCCTGGTTGAGAGGGGGGCAATGGGTGAGACGTGGGAGCACTTTGCATGACATCCCCACTTCCATGTCCCCTTTCGCCATCATCCCTCTCCTGGGCCTTTTGGCATCTCTTCTGCTATCAAGGCAAAACACAGAGAGGTATGAGTGAGTGATGGTTGCATGGTGACCCACTGCATGCATTGGTGTGGGTGGGGGTGACCCTGAGGGAGATGCATGGGAGGGTGCGTGTGAGACATGGCCATGAGATTGTATGAGGATTGGGTTGCGTGGTAGTGTTCGAATGGGAACTGGGGCGGTGAGTAAGTGCAGGCAAGGTGAGGATGATGGTTGAGTGGATGTGAGGAGTGATGCGAGAGCATTGTGGTGGCAGTGAAGAAGGAGTTTTGTGGTGAAGGAGGTGATGTGGAAGACCAAGTGTAGGAGAATGATTAAGTGTGCTCACTTTGACTGACCTGCACTGGATCCAGGTTCGGGAGATGTTACTCCTGCTGGTGACCTCCTCTGCCACCTCGAGCCAGGCCTTCTTGGTGGCAGAGGCAGGCCACTTCCTCCGGTCCGCTGGGAAAAACGTTCTCCACCTCCTCCTCACCCCATTGAGCAGCACCTGGAGTGAGGAGTCTGAGAACCTTGGAGCAGCCTCGCCTCTGGGCTGCTCCATGCGGCCAATTTGGTTGTTTGCTGCAGGGGGAGTATTGAAGGACTGCCCCTTTAAAAAGGGCTCCTCCAGCTGACAGCCTGTGATGTGGGTGCACAGCCCGCCCGCTGCGCAGGTCTGCAACGGGAAACCCGGAAGCCACGGTAACTGCCTTCAATTTGGCTGCGATTGTGTGCGAAGCACCCCGAATTCACTGGGCGCGTTACCCACCTCCCTCCTAATATCGGGCCCATTGGGTCAGATTGGGGCGATTAACAGAGGGAGAGGGAAATAGAGATGGAGAGAGAGTGACAGAGAGATGGAGAGAGTGACAGAGAGATGGAAAGAAAGTGACAGAGATGGAGAGAGAGTGACAGAGAGGTAGAGAGAGAGTTACAGAGAAATGGACAGAGAGTGACGGAGAGATGGAGAGAGTGACGGAGAGATGGAGAGAGTGACAGAGAGATGGAGAGAGTGACAGAGAGATGGAGAGAGTGACAGAGAATGGGTGAGCTAGAATGAGTAACAGAGAAAGAGAGGGAGAGAAATGGAGAGATAACGAGATAAAGGGATAGAGATGGAGAGACAATGATAGAGAGATTTGGAGAGACAGTATGGGAGATGGAGCGAGAATAACAGAGTGAGGGAGAGGTAGAGATGGAGAGAGAGTAACAGATAGAGGGAGAGATAAATAGAATGTAACAAAGGGAGATAGAATAAGAGAGAGAGAAATGGAGAGGTAGAGATGGGCAGAAAGTGGGAGATAGAGATGTGGAGAGTAACAGAGTGAAGGGTAGATAAAAGAGTGGGAGTGAGAGAGATGGACAGAGAGTGTAAAGGAAAATCAGAAATGACGGGAAAGTGGTGAAGAGAAATTGAAGAAAATATACGAGAGAGACAGGGTCGAGAGAGAGAGAGAGAGAACGAGAAAGAGAGAGCCCAGCAGAGAGAGAGAAAGACAATGTGTGAGAGACCAACACAATCTCTTCAATGGGAAAGAGAATTGTTGGGGTAAATCGGCCTTCAATTCACCATCTCCCATTATTCACTCCGGTCCAAAAGCAATTTCATCCCCAGAGAGAGGGGAGACACGGATAGAAAAACAGATTCCTGGGGAATGCTCAACTCAGTTTATTAAAGATTATAAGGTACAGAGAGAGATCACACACTCATTATGGTCACAGCTCATTTGACTCAATCCAATCTCCAAAGATGGGATCTCGCTCATTCCAACAAATCCATCAGAATAACATCACACACAGCAATCGGGGAAATGATATTGAAACAGCGAACTTCAATGGGTCAAGAGAATAAAGCTCACAACACAGAACATGGAGGGATTAAATTCACCAAAACTCGCAGAACAAGGAGGTGATGGATTAGTTAATCAGCAAAATTCACTCTACACTGTCCCATCAAACACTCCCAGGGCAGGTACAGACCGGGTTAGATACAGAGTAAAGCTCCCTCTACACTGTCCCATCACACACTCCCAGGGCAGGTACAGGGTTAGATACAGAGTAAAGCTCCCTTTACACTGTCCCATCAAACACTCCCAGGGCAGGTATAGGGTTAGATACAGAGTAAAGCTCCCTCCACATTGTCGCATCAAACACCCCTAGGGCAGGTACAGACCAGGTTAGATAGAGAGTAAAGCTCCCTCGAAACTGTCCCATCAAACACTCCTAGGGCAGGTACAGACCGGGTTAGATACAGAGTAAAGCTCCCTCTGCACTGACCCATCAAACACTCCCAGGGCAGGTACAGACCGGGTTAGATACAGAGTAAAGCTCCCTCTACACTGTCCCATCAAACACTCCCAGGGCAGGTACAGGGTTAGATACAGAGTAAAGCTCCCTCTACACTGACCCATCAAACACTCCCAGGGCAGGTACAGACCGGGTTAGATACAGAGTAAAGCTCCCTCTACACTGTCCCATGAAACACTCCCAGGGCAGGTACAGACCAGGTTAGACACAGAGTAAAGCTCCCTCCACACTGTCCCATCAAACACTCTCAGGGCAGGTACAGCACGGGTTAGATACAGAGTAAAGCTCCCTCTACACTGTCCCATCAAACACTCCCAGGGCAGGTGTAGGGTTAGATAAGGAGTAAAGTTCCCTCTACACTGTCCCATGAAACACTCCCAGGGCAGGTACAGAACAGGTTAGATACAGAGTAAAGCTCCCTCGACACTGTCCCATCAAACACTCCCAGGGCAGGTTCAGCACGGGTTAGATACAGAGTAAAGCTCCCTCTACACTGTCCCATCAAACACTCCCAGAGCAGGTACAGGGTTAGATACAGAGTAAAGTTCCCTCTACACTGACCCATCAAACACTCCCAGGGCAGGTGTAGGGTGAGATAAGGAGTAAAGTTCCCTCTACACTGTCCCATCAAACACTCCCATGGCAGGTACAGATCGGGTTAGATACAGAGTAAAGCTCCCTCTACACTGTCTGGAGAATGAGAAATTATCAGAGAGATTGATCTGGAGAATGAGAGATTATAATAGAGATTGATCTGGAGAATGAGAGATTATTATAGAGATTGATCTGGAGAATGAGAGATTATTATCGGGATTGATCTGGAGATTGATCTGGAGAATGAGAGATTATTAGAGAGATTGATCTGGAGAATGAGGGATTATTATAGAGATTGATCTGGAGAATGAGGGATTATTATTGAGATTGATATGGAGAATGAGGGATTATTATAGGGATTGATCTGGAGAATGAAGGATTATTATAGAGATTGATCTGGACAATGAGAGATTATTATAGGGATTGATCTGGAGAATGAGGGATTATTATAGAGATTGATCTGGAGAATGAGAGATTATTATAGAGATTGATCTGGAGAATGAGAGATTATTATAGGGATTGATCTGGAGAATGAGGGATTATTATAGAGATTGATCTGGAGAATTAGGGATTATTATAGAGATTGATCTGGAGAATGAGAGATTATTATTGAGATTGATCTGGAGAATGAGGGATTATTATGGAGATTGATCTGGAGAATGAGAGATTATTATAGAGATTGATCTGGAGAATGAGCGATTATTATTGAGATTGATCTGGAGAATGAGCGATTATTATTGAGATTGATCTGGAGAATGAGAGATTATTATTGAGATTGATCTGGAGAATGAGGGATTATTATAGAGATTGATCTGGAGAATGAGCGATTATTATTGAGATTGATCTGGAGAATGAGAGATTATTATAGAGATTGATCTGGAGAATGAGAGATTATTATAGAGATTGATCTGGAGAATGAGGGATTATTATTGAGATTGATCTGGAGAATGAGAGATTATTATAGGGATTGATCTGGAGAATGAGAGATTATTATAGAGATTGATCTGGAGAATGAGAGATTATTATAGAGATTGATCTGGAGAATGAGGGATTATTATTGAGATTGATCTGGAGAATGAGCGATTATTATTGAGATTGATCTGGAGAATGAGAGATTATTATTGAGATTGATCTGGAGAATGAGAGATCATTATAGAGATTGATCTGGAGAATGAGAGATTATTACAGAGATTGATCTGGAGAATGAGAGATTATTATCGAGATTGATCTGGAGAATGAGAGATTATTATAGAGATTGATCTGGAGAATGAGGCCTCGCTGACGTGTTCCTGGGTCCTGTAATGATCTTGACCATTACACGCAGTAATCTGGGGCGTTGCAATCCTGACATTGAATCTGGTTCCCATCGCACCTTCTGATAATAAATCCAGCCCCCTTAATCTGTTGTAGCTTTTCTCGGATTATGCGGATGGATTCTGGATTATTATCGCGTCTGAACACTTCACTGAAAACAAAATACTTCCCAATATTCTGGTTCCCCCAGGCGGTATTAAAGGGACTCCCGCTTAAAGGGCTCACGATTTCGCAGTTCTGATTCCCACTGAAACAGTTCCTGATACAGGGGGTGTTCCTGGTGTAGAATATCACACAGCCCACCGTCATTTTCCTGGCGTGAAGCTTATTCTGAAAGCTCTGGGCAGCGATGGTATTAATGCCGAGGTTTCTATCATCATCGGTGAGATACAACAGTTTATACTCTGAACACTGCTCGCCTGTGTGCGGAAAGACAGCCATGTAGTTTAGCCGAGGGTGATTCAGGGAGTTGGCTGTATTGTATTTAATACTCGGGGTCACCGTGCCTCTTATCCCGGGTGGGAAATAGCCTCCAAACACATTCCTGTTGCGACACTCCGTCGGAGTTAAAGCCATCAGGAAAGCGAACTGTCTGTCTGTCGGCCGTCCATTCTCGTCTTCCGTCACAGCTTCAGGTCTGAAACTAGAAGAGTGAACAGGGGGTGAGAGAGAGGCAGAGAGAGTGAGGGAGGGAGGGAGAGACAGGGAGTGAAAGAGAGAGAGAGACAGAGAGTGAGAGAGAGAGAGTGAGAGAGAGAGAGAAAGTGAGAGAGAGAGAGAGGGAGGAGGGAGGAGGGAGAGACAGAGAGTGAAAGAGAGAGAGAGAGTGACAGACAGAGTTAGTATTGAGAGAGGCAGAGAGTGTGAGAGAGAGAGACAGAGAGTGAGAGAGAGGGAGGGAGAGAGAGTGTGAGACAGAGAGGGAGAGAGAGAGAGAAAGTGAGAGAGAGAGAGAGATAGAGAGAGAGAGGGAGGAGGGAGAGACAGAGAGTGAAAGAGAGAGAGAGAGTGACAGACAGAGTTAGTATTGAGAGAGGCAGAGAGTGTGAGAGAGAGAGACAGAGAGTGAGAGAGAGGGAGGGAGAGAGTGAGGGAGGGAGAGAGAGTGAGAGAGAGAGAGGGAGGGAGAGATAGAGAGAGAGAGAGAGAAAGTGAGAGAGAGAGAGTGAGAGAGAGAGAGAGACAGAGAGGGAGAGAGAGTGTGAGACAGAGAGGGAGTGAGAGAGTGAGAGTGTGTGAGAGAGAGGGAGAGAGAAAGAGAGAGTGAGAGAGAAAAACAGAGGGTGAGAGAGAGACAGTTAGTATGTGAAAGAGAGAGGGAGGGAGGGAGATACAGAGAGCGAGAGAGAGAGAGACAGAGGGTGAGAGAGAGAGGGAGTGAGAGAGAGAGGGAGTGATAGAGAGAGGGAGTGATAGAGAGAGAGAGTGAGAGAGAGTGAGAGGGAAAGAGAGAGTGAGAGAGAGAGAGAGAGACAGAGTTAGTATTGAGAGAGGCAGAGAGTGTGAGAGAGAGAGACAGAGAGTGAGAGAGAGGGAGGGAGAGAGAGTGTGAGACAGAGAGGGAGAGAGAGAGAGAAAGTGAGAGAGAGAGAGAGATAGAGAGAGAGAGGGAGGAGGGAGAGACAGAGAGTGAAAGAGAGAGAGAGAGTGACAGACGGAGTTAGTATTGAGAGAGGCAGAGAGTGTGAGAGAGAGAGACAGAGAGTGAGAGAGAGGGAGGGAGAGAGTGAGGGAGGGAGAGAGAGTGAGAGAGAGAGAGGGAGGGAGAGATAGAGAGAGAGAGAGAGAAAGTGAGAGAGAGAGAGTGAGAGAGAGAGAGAGACAGAGAGGGAGAGAGAGTGTGAGACAGAGAGGGAGTGAGAGAGTGAGAGTGTGTGAGAGAGAGGGAGAGAGAAAGAGAGAGTGAGAGAGAAAAACAGAGGGTGAGAGAGAGACCGTTAGTATGTGAAAGAGAGAGGGAGGGAGGGAGATACAGAGAGCGAGAGAGAGAGAGACAGAGGGTGAGAGAGAGAGGGAGTGAGAGAGAGAGGGAGTGAGAGAGAGAGGGAGTGATAGAGAGAGGGAGTGATAGAGAGAGAGAGTGAGAGAGAGTGAGAGGGAAAGAGAGAGTGAGAGAGAGAGAGAGAGACAGAGTTAGTATGTGAGAGAGAGAGGGAGGGCGAGACAGAGAGTGAGAGAGAGAGAGGGAGTGAGAGAGAGAGAGAGGGAGTGAGAGTGAGGGAGAGAGAGAGACAGAGTTAGTATGTGAGAGAGAGAGGGTGGGAGAGACAGAGAGTGAGAGAGAGACAGAGGGTGAGTGAGAGACAGACAGTTAGAGAGAGAGAAGGAGAGTGAGAGAGAGGGAGTGAGAGAGAGAGAGGGAGTGAGAGAGAGAGAGGGAGTGAGTGAGAGAGAGAGGGAGAGACAGAGAGTGAGAGAGTGAGAGTGAGAGACAGAGGGTGACAGAGAGAGACAGAGTTAGTATGTGAGAGAGAGAGTGAGAGAGAGGGAAGGAGGGAGAGTGAGACAGAGAGTGAGAGAGAGAGAGACAGAGGGTGAGAGAGAGACAGACAGAGTTAGTATGTGAGAGCGATTCAGAGAGAGAGTGAGAGAGAGAGAGTGGGAGAGAGACGGAGAGAGTGGGAGAGAGATGGAGAGAGTGGGAGAGAGATGGAGCATAAGAAACAGGAGCAGGAGTAGGCCAATCGGTCCCTCGAGCTTGCTCCGCCATTCAATAAGATCATGGCTGATCTGATCCTAACCTCAAATCTAAAGAACACAAGAAGTAGGAGCAGGACCTGGCCACTCAGCCCCTGGGCCCGCTCCGCCACCTACAGGGCCTTGACCGATCCGAACTCAGCTTCATATCCAATTTCCTGCCCGCTCCCCGTAACCCCTAATTCCCTTTACTTCGAGGAAACTGTCTATTTCTGTTTTAAATTTATCTAATGATGTAGCTTCCACAGCTTCCTGGGGCAGCAAATTCCACAGACCTACCACCCTCTGAGTGAAGAAGTTTCTCCTCATCTCAGTTTTGAAAGAGCAGCCCCTTATTCTAAGATTATGCCCCCTAGTTCTAGTTTCACCCATCTTTGGGAACATCCTTACCGCATCCACCCGATCAAGCCCCTTCACAATCTGATATGTTTCAATAAGATCGCCTCTCATTCTTCTGAACTCCAATGAGTAGAGTCCCAATCTACTCAACCTCTCCTCATATGTCCACCCCCTCATCCCCGGGATTAACCGAGTGAACCTTCTTTGTACTGCCTCGAGAGCAAGTATGTCTTTTCTTAAGTATGGAGACCAAAACTGTATGCAGTATTCCAGGTGCGGTCTCACCAATACCTTATATAACTGCAGCAATACCTCCCTGTTTTTATATTCTATCCCCCTAGCAATAAAAGCCAACATTCCGTTGGCTTTCTTGATCACCTGCTGCACCTGCATACTAACTTTTTGATTTTCTTGCACTGGGACCCCCAGATCCCTTTGTACTGCAGTACTTTCCAGTTTCTCGCCATGAAGATAATAACTTGCTCTCTGATTTTTCCTGCCAAAGTGCATAACCTCACATTTTCCAATATTGTATTGCATCTGCCAAATCTCCGCCCACTAATCCAGCCTGTCTATATCCCCTTATAGGTTTTTTATGTCCTCCTCACTCTCTACTTTCCCTCCCATCTTTGTATCATCTGCAAACTTTGATATGTTACACTCGGTCCCCTCCGAGAGAGTGAGAGAGTGAGGGAGGGAGAGAGAGACAGACAGAGAGTGAAAGAGAGAAAGAGAGTAAGAGAGAGAAAGAGAGTAAGAGAGAGGGAGTGAGAGAATGAGAGAGTTAGTGTGTGAGAGTGAGAGTTCGTGTGTGAGAGAGAGAGTGAGAGAGTTAGTGTGTGAGAGAGAGTGAAAGAGTTCGTGTGTGAGAGAGAGAGTGAGAGAGTTAGTGTGTGAGAGAGTGAGAGAGAGAGTTAGTGTGTGAGAGAGTGAGAGAGTTAGTGTGTGAGAGAGAGAGAATGAGAGAGTTAGTGTGTGAGAGAGAGACAGAGTGTGAGAGAGACGGGAAGCAGCTGTCTGAAAGTGGAGATGATATCTCCCTGTTTCGCTTGTTTTGGGTTTTGGTTCCAGTCCTGGGAGATTGTGAATTCATAGGAACATAGGAACAGGAGTAGGCCATTCAGCCCCTCGTGCCTGCTCTGCCATTTGATAAGATCATGGCTGATCTGTGATCTAGCTCCATATACCTGCCTTTGGCCCATATCCCTTAATACCTTTGGTTGCCAAAAAGCTATCGATCTCAGATTTAAATTTAGCAATTGAGCTAGTATCAATTGCCGTTTGCAGAAGAGAGTTCCAAACTTCTACCACCCTTTGTGCGTAGAAATGTTTTCTAATCTTGCTCCTGAAAGGTCTGGCTCTAATTTTTAGACTGTGCCCCCAACTCCTAGAATCCCCAACCAGCGGAAATAGTTTCTCTCTATCCACCCTATCTGTTCCCATTAATATCTTATAAACTTCGATCAGATCACCCCTTAACCTTCGAAACTCCAGAGAATACAACCCCAATTTGTGTAATCTCTCCTCGTAACTTAACCCTTGAATTCCGGGTATCATTCTAGTAAACCTACGCTGCACTCCCTCCAAGGCCGAAGATGCGGTGCCCAGAACCACAGGGTTCACATTACATTGGGAGCGAATGTGCTGACTGGTCTCCAAGGGTGAGGGGGGTGGGGAGGAGACAGAGAGAGCGAGGCAGAGAGAGAGACAGATGGAGAGAGAGACACACACACAGATAGAGAGAGAGAGACAGATAGAGAGAGAGACACACACAGATAGAGAGAGGCACAGATAGAGAGAGACACACAGATAGAGAGAGAGACAGATAGAGAGAGAGACTCACACATAGAGAGAGAGACAGATAGAGAGAGACACACACAGATAGAGAGAGAGAGACAGATAGAGAGACACACACAGATAGATAGAGAGACAGATAGAGAGAGACACACACAGATAGAGAGAGGTACAGATAGAGAGAGAGAGACACACACAGAAAAAGAGGGAGAGACACACACAGATAGAGAGAGAGAAACACACAGATAGAGACACAGATAGAGAGAGAGACAGATAGAGCGAGACATAGATAGAGAGAGAGACACACACACAGATAGAGACACGGATAGAGAGAGACACACACAGAAAAAAAGAGTCACAGATAGAGAGAAACAGATAAAGAGAGAGACAGATAGAGAGAGACACACACAGATAGAGAGACAGATAGAGAGAGAGACACAAACAGATAGAGAGAGACACAGATAGAGAGAGAGACGGACAGGAGAGAGACACACACACATAGAGAGAGAGACATAGAGAGAGAGAGACATAGAGAGACAGAGACATAGAGAGAGAGACACACACACAGATAGTGAGAGGCACAGAGAGAGAGAGAAAGATAGAGAGACACAGATAGAGAGACACAGATAAAGAGAGAGTGAGAGACAGATAGAGAGAGACACACATAGAGAGAGAGACACACACATAGAGAGAGAGACACACACACAGATAGAGAGAGTCACACAGATAGAGAGAGAGACAGATAGAGAGAGAGACACACACACACAGATAGAGACAGATAGAGAGAGATACACTGATAGAGAGAGACACAGATAGAGAGAGATAGAGAGAGAGACAGACAGAGAGAGAGAGACAGACAGCGAGACACACACACACAGATAGAGAGAGTGACAGATAGAGAGAGAGATAGACAGGGATAGAGAGAGAGAGAGAGACAGGGAGAGAGAGAGAGAGACAAGGAGAGAGAGAGAGAGAGAGAGACAGGGAGAGAGAGACAGAGAGACAGGGAGAGAGAGAGAGAGAGAGAGAGACGGGGAGAGAGAGAGAGACAGGAAGAGAGAGAGAGAGACAGGGAGAGAGAGAGAGAGACAGATAGAGAGAGAGAGACAGATAGAGAGAAAGAGACAGATAGAGAGATAGGGATAGAGAGGGAGGGAGAGAGAGAGACAGACAGACAGGGAGAGAGAGAGAGAGACAGGGAGAGAGAGAGAGCGAGAGAGAGAGACAGGGAGAGAGAGAGAGATAGGCAGGGAGAGAGAGAGAGAGAGAGGCAGGGAGAGAGAGAGAGAGAGAGACAGGGAGAGAGAGAGAGAGAGACAGGGAGAGGGAGAGAGAGACAGGGAGAGAGAGACAGGGAGAGAGCGAGAGAGACACAGAGAGCGAGAGAGACAGATTTTTTTTATTCATTCATGGGATGTGGGCGTCGCTGGCGAGGCCGCCATTTATTGCCCATCCCTAATTGCCCTTGAGAAGGTGGTGGTGAGCCGCCTTCTTGAACCGCTGCAGTCCGTGTGGTGAAGGTTCTCCCACAGTGCTGTTAGGAAGGGAGTTCCAGGATTTTGACCCAGCGACGATGAAGGAACGGCGATATATTTCCGGGTACGGGAGCATAGTGGTTATGTTACTGGGCCAGCAATCCAGAGGCCTGGACTAAAATCCAGAGTCATGAGTTCAAATCTCGCCACGGCAGCTGGCGAATTTAAATTCAATTAATTAATTAATTAAATTCAATTAATTAAATAAAAATCTGGAATTAAAATACTAGTATCAGTAATGATGGCCATGAAACTACCGGATTGTCGTAAAAACCCATCAGGTTCACTAATGTCCTTCAGGGAAGGAAGCCTGCCGCCCTTACCCGGTCTGGCCTATATGTGACTCCAGACCCACAGCAATGTGGTTGATTCTTAATTGCCCTCTGAAATGGCCCAGCAAGCCACTCAGTTGTAAAATCTCGCTACGAAAAGTCATAATAAGAATAAAACCGGACGGACCACCCGGCATCGGACCACTAGGCACCATACACGACAACAGCAAAACACCAAGCCCAGTCGACCCTGCAAGGTCCTCCTTACTAACATCTGGGGACTTGTGCCAAAATTGGGAGAGCTGTCCCACAGACTCGTCAAGCAACAGCCTGACATAGCCACACTCACAGAATCATATCTTTCAGCCAACGTCCCAGACTCTTCCATCACCATCCCTGGGTATGTCCTGTCCCACCGGCAGGACAGACCCACCAGAGGTGGCGGTACAGTGATATACAGTCAGGAGGGAGTGGCCCTGGGAGTCCTCAACATTGACTCTGGACCCCATGAAATCTCATGGCATCAGGTCAAACATGGGCAAGGAAACCTCCTGCTGATTACCACCTACCGTCCTCCCTCAGCTGATGAATCAGTCCTCCTCCATGTTGAGCACCACTTGGAGGAAGCACTGAGGGTAGCAAGGGCACAAAATGTACTCTGGGTGGGGGACTTCAATGTCCATCACCAAGAGTGGCTCGGTAGCACCACCACTGACCGAGCTGGCCGAGTCTGAAGGACATAGCTGCTAGACTGGGCCTGCGGCAGGTGGTGAGCGAACCAACACGAGGGAAAAACTTACTTGACCTCGTCCTCACCAATCTACCTGCCGCAAATGCATCTGTCCATGACAGTATTGGTAGGAGTGACCACCGCACAGTCCTCGTGGAGATGAAATCCCGTCTTTGCACTGAGGACACCATCCAACGTGTTGTGTGGCACTACCACCGTGCTAAATGGGACAGATTCAGAACTGATCTAGCAGCTCAAAACTGGGCATCCATGAGGCGCTGTGGGCCATCAGCAGCAGCAGAATTGAATTCCAGCACAATCTGTAACCTGATGGACCGGCATATTCCTCACTCTACCATTACCAACAAGCCAGGGGATCAACCCTGGTTCAATAAGGAGTGTAGAAGAGCATGCCAGGAGCAGCACCAGGCGTACCTAAAAATGAGGTGCCAACCTGGTGAAGCTACAACACAGGACTACATGCATGCTAAACAGCGGAAGCAACATGCTATAGACAGAGCTAAGCGATTCCACAACCAAAGGATCAGATCAAAGCTCTGCAGTCCTGCCACATCCAGTCGTGAATGGTGGTGGACAATTTAACAACTAACGGGAGGAGGAGGCTCTGCAAACATCCCCATTCTCAATGATGGCGGAGTCCAGCACGTGAGTGCAAAAGACAAGGCTGAAGCGTTTGCAACCATCTTCAGCCAGAAGTGCCGAGTGGATAATCCATCTCAGCCTCCTCCCAATATCCCCACCATCACGGAAGCCAGTCTTCGGCCAATTCGATTCACTCCACGTGATATCAAGAAACGGCTGAGTGCACTGGATACAGCAAAGGCTATGGGCCCTGACAACATCTCAGCTGTAGTGCTGAAGACTTGTGCTCCAGAACTAGCTGCGCCTCTAGCCAAGCTGTTCCAGTACAGCTACAACACTGGCATCCACCCGACAATGTGGAAAATTGCCCAGGTATGTCCTGTCCACAAAACGCAGGACAAATCCAATCCGGCCAATTACCGCCCCATCAGTCTACTCTCAATCATCAGCAAAGTGATGGAAGGTGTCGTCGACAGTGCTATCAAGCGGCACTAACTCACCAATAACCTGCTCACCGATGCTCAGTTTGGGTTCCGCCAGGACCACTCGGCTCCAGACCTCATTACAGCCTTGGTCCAAACATGGACAAAAGAGCTGAATTCCAGAGGTGAGGTGAGAGTGACTGCCCTTGACATCAAGGCAGCATTTGACCGAGTGTGGCACCAAGGAGCCCTAGTAAAATTGAAGTCAATGGGAATCAGGGGGAAAACTCTCCAGTGGCTGGAGTCATACCTAGCACAAAGGAAGATGGTAGTGGTTGTTGGAGGCCAAGCATCTCAGCCCCAGGGCATTGCTGCAGGAGTTCCTCAGGGCAGTGTCCTAGGCCCAACCATCTTCAGCTGCTTCATCAATGACCTTCCCTCCATCATAAGGTCAGAAATGGGGATGTTCGCTGATGACTGCACAGTGTTCAGTTCCATTCGCAACCCCTCAGATAATGAAGCAGTCCGAGCCCGCATGCAGCAAGACCTGGACAACATCCAGGCTTGGGCTGATAAGTGGCAAGTAACATTCGCGCCAGATAAGTGCCAGGCAATGACCATCTCCAACAAGAGAGAGTCTAACCACCTCCCCTTGACATTCAACGGCATTACCATCACCGAATCCCCCACCATCAACATCCTGGGGGTCACCATTGACCAGAAACTTAACTGGACCAGCCATATAAATACTGTGGCTACGAGAGCAGGTCAGAGGCTGGGTATTCTGCGGCGAGTGACTCACCTCCTGACTCCCCAAAGCCTTTTCACCATCTACAAGGCACAAGTCAGGAGTGTGATGGACTACTCTCCACTTGCCTGGATGAGTGCAGCTCCAACAACACTCAAGAAGCTCGACACCATCCAAGATAAAGCAGCCCGCTTGATTGGCACCCCATCCACCACCCTAAACATTCACTCCCTTCACCACCGGCGCACTGTGGCTGCAGTGTGCACCATCCACAGGATGCACTGCAGCAACTCGCCAAGGCTTCTTCGACAGCACCTCCCAAACCCGCGACCTCTACCACCTAGAAGGACAAGGGCAGCAGGCGCATGGGAACAACACCACCTGCACGTTCCCCTCCAAGTCACACACCATCCCGATTTGGAAATATATCGCCGTTCCTTCATTGTCGCTGGGTCAAAATCCTGGAACTCCCTTCCTAACAGCACTGTGGGAGAACCGTCACCACACGGACTGCAGCGGTTCAAGAAGGCGGCTCACCACCACCTTCTCAAGGGCAATTAGGGATGGGCAATAAATGCCGGCCTTGCCAGCGACGCCCACATCCCGTGTACGAATAATTTAAAAAAAGTCGGGATGGTGTGTGACTTGGAGGGGAACGTGTAGGTGATGTTGTTCCCATGTGCCTGCTGCTCTTGTCCTTCTAGGTGGTAGAGGTCGCGGGTTTGGGAGGTGCTGTCGAAGAAGCCTTGGCGAGTTGCTGCAGTGCATCCTGTGGATGGTAGATACTGCAGCCACAGTGCGCCGGTGGTGAAGGGAGTGAATGTTTAGGGTGGTGGATGGGGTGCCAATCAAGCAGGCTGCTTTGTCCTGAATGGTGTCGAGCTTCTTGAGTGTTGTTGGAGCTGCACTCATCCAGGCAAGTGGAGAGTATTCCATCACACTCCTGACTTGTGCCTTGTAGATGGTGGAAAGGCTTTGGGGAGTCAGGAGGTGAGTCACTCGCCGCAGAATACCCAGCCTCTGACCTGCTCTCGTAGCCACAGTATTTATATGGCTGGTCCAGTTAAGTTTCTGGTCAATGGTGACCCCCAGGATCTTGATGGTGGGGGATTTGGCGATGGTAATGCCGTTGAATGTCAAGGGGAGGTGGTTAGACTCTCTCTTGTTGGAGATGGTCATTGCCTGGCACTTATCTGGTGCGAATGTTACTTGCCACTTATCAGCCCAAGCCTGGATGTTGTCCAGGTCTTGCTGCATGCGGGCTCGGACTGCTTCATTATTTGAGGGGTTGCGAATCGAACTGAACACTGTGCAATCATCAGCGAACATCCCCATTTCTGACCTTATGATGAAGGGAAGGTCATTGATGAAGCAGCTGAAGATGGTTGGGCCTCGGACACTGCCCTGAGGAACTCCTGCAGCATTGTTCTGGGGCTGAGATGATTGGCCTCCAACAACCACTACCATCTTCCTTTGTGCTAGGTATGACTCCAGCCACTGGAGAGTTTTCCCCCTGATTCCCATTGACTTCAATTTTACTAGGGCTCCTTGGTGCCACACTCGGTCAAATGCTGCCTTGATGTCAAGGGCAGTCACTCTCACCTCACCTCTGGAATTCAGCTCTTTTGTCCATGTTTGAACCAAGGCTTTAATGAGGTCTGGAGCCGAGTGGTCCTGGCGAAACCCAAACTGAGCATCGGTGAGCAGGTTATTGGTGAGTAAGTGCCGCTTGATAGCACTGTCGATGACACCTTCCATCACTTTGCTGATGATTGAGAGTAGACTGATGGGGCGGTAATTGGCCGGATTGGATTTGTCCTGCTTTTTGTGGACAGGATATACCTGGGCAATTTTCCACATTGTCGGGTAGATGCCAGTATTGTAGCTGTACTGGAACAGCTTGGCTGGAGGCGCAGCTCGTTCTGGAGCACAAGTCTTCAGCACTACAGCTGGGATGTTGTCGGGGCCCATAGCCTTTGCTGTATCCAGTGCACTCAGCCGTTTCTTGATATCACGTGGAGCGAATCGAATTGGCTGAAGACTGGCTTCTGTGATGGTGGGGATATCGGGAGGAGGCCGAGATGGATCATCCACAGAGAGAGACAGAGAGAGACACAGATAGAGAGAGAGACACAGATAGAGAGAGAGACACAGATAGAGAGAGACACACAGAGAGAGACAGAGAGAGACAGAGAAACAGAGAGAGAGAGGGACACAGAGAGAGACAGAGAGAGAGAGAGAGTGAGAGAGAGACACAGAGGGAGAGAGAGAGACCCAGATAGAGAGAGACACAGAGAGAGACGCAGAGAGAGACAGAGAGTGAGAGCGAGAGAGAGAGACACAGAGAGAGAGAGACACAGATAGAGAGACACACAGATAGAGAGACACATAGAGAGACACACAGATAGAGAGAGACACACAGATAGAGAGAGACACTCAGAGAGAGAGAGAGACGCAGAGAGAGAGAGAGATCGTTGCCTGGTGAAATGTCTGGACAGGGTTTCTCAACCTGGGCCTTTATCACAGCCCTGCTCTCTCACTGTCTGGTGAAATGTCTGGACATGGTGTCCAGACCTGGGTCTTTATCAGTGCCCCAGATGACCCTCTGGTATCAGCCAGGATTTACCCAGCCGAGTTTCAGTCTGCCCCAGGCAAGGAGGGTGAGACTGGGGCCTGAGATTGGGGGCAGTCATCAATACCATTTATGACCCCAGTGATCCCAGGGACCTGGAGAAGGAATACTTTAAATACACTTACTCTGAGACAATGAGAGACAAGACATCGGTATTCAGCTCGGCCCCGTCTGATGTGGGGGCCCAGAGCAGGAAGAGTAGAGAAAACCAGAGAGTCCACATGGTGGGAACTGACAGCACGGTCCAAATCCTGAAATAGAGAGAAGAGGAATCAACAGGGGCAGGAAGATAGAAACAGAATCCAGAGAGAGAGAGAGGGGGAGAGAGAGAGTCCGCTACATAACCCAGAGAGAGAGAGAAAGACCGATACATAACCCAGAGAGAGAGAGAGGCCGATACATAACCCAGAGAGAGAGTCCAATACATAACAGTGAGAGAGAGAGAGAGTCCGATACATAACCGAGAGAGAGAGAGTCTGATACATAACCCAGAGAGAGAGAGAGAGAGACTCCGATACACAACCCAGAGAGAGAGAGTCCGATAGATAACCCAGCGAGAGAGAGAGAGAGTCCGATGTCCAGAGAGAGAGAGAGTCCGATAGATAACCCAGAGAGAGAGAGGCCGATACTGAAACCCAGAGAGAGAGTTTGATACATAACCCACAGAGAGAAAGAGAGAGAGAGAGTCCAATACATAACCCAGAGAGAGAGAGTCTGATACATAACCCACAGAGAGAGAGAGAGAGTCTGATACATAACTCAGAGAGAGAGAGTCCGATACATAACCCAGAGAGAGAGAGTCTGAGACATAAGCCAGAGAGAGAGAGAGAGAGTCCGATGCATAACCCAGAGAGAGAGAGTACGATACAAAACCGAGAGAGAGTCCGACACATAACCCAGAGAGAGAGAGAGAGAGTCTGATACATAACTCAGAGAGAGAGAGAGAGTCCGATACATAACCCAGAGAGAGAGAGAGAGTATGATACATAACACAGAGAGAGAGAGAGTCTGATACAGATTCCAGAGAGAGAGAGAGAGAGTCCAATACATAACCCAGAGACAGAGGGAGAGAGTCCGATACATAACCCAGAGAGAAAGAGAGTCCGATACATAACGCAGAGAGAGACAGAGGGAGAGAGTCCGATACATAACCCAGAGAGAGAGAGAGAGTCCGATACAAACCCAGAGAGAGAGTCTGATACATAACCCAGAGAGAGAGAGGCTGATGCAAAACCCAGAGAGAGAGAGTGTGATAAATAACCCAGAGAGAGAGAGAGAGAGTCTGAAACGTAACCCAGAGAGAGAGAGTCCGATACTTAACCCAGAGAGAGAGAGAGAGTCTGATACATAACCCAGAGAGAGAGAGGGAGAGAGAGAGAGTCTGATACATAGCCCAGAGACAGAGGGAGACTCTGACAAAAAGCTCAGAGAGAGACAGAGTCCGATACATAATCCAGAGAGAGAGAGAGTCTGATACAGATTCCAGAGAGAGAGAGAGAGTCCGATACAAAACCGAGAGAGAGAGTCCGATACATAACCCAGAGAGAGAGAGAGAGTCTGATACATAACCCAGAGAGATAGAGAGTCCGATACATAACCCAGAGAGATAGAGAGTCCAATACATAACCCAGAGAGAGAGAGAGAGTCAGATGCATAACCCAGAGAGAGAGAGAGTCAGATACATAACCCAGAGAGAGAGAGAGAGTCAGATGCATAACCCAGAGAGAGAGAGAGTCAGATACATAACCCAGAGAGAGGGAGAGTCCGATACATAACCCAGAGAGAGAGAGAGAGTCTGATACATAACCCAGAGAGAGAGAGTCTGATACATAACCCAGAGAGAGAGAGAGAGTCTGATACATAACCCAGAGAGAGAGTCTGATACATAACCCAGAGACAGAGAGAGAGAGAGTCCAATATATAACCCAGAGAGAGAGAGAGAGTCCGATACAAACCCAGAGAGTGAGTCTGATACATAACCCAGAGAGAGAGAGAGTCCGAGACATAACCCAGAGAGGGAGAGGGAGAGTCTGATACATAACCCAGAGAGAGAGAGAGAGTCTGAAACATCACCCTGAGAGAGAGAGAGTCCGATACTGAACCCAGAGAGAGAGAGAGAGTCTGATACATAACCAAACCAGAGAGAGAGACCGATACAGAACCCAGAGAGAGAGAGAGTCCAATACATAAACCAGAGAGAGAGAGGGAGAGAGAGAGAGTCTGATACATAACCCAGAGAGAGAGAGAGAGAGTCCGATACATAACACAGAGAGAGAGAGGGAGAGAGAGAGAGTCTGATACATAACCCAGAGACAGAGAGAGAGAGAGTCCGATACATAACCCAGAGAGAGAGACTCTGACAAAAAACTCAGAGAGAGAGAGAGAGAGTCTGAAACATAACGCAGAGACAGAGGGAGAGAGTCCGATACATAACACAGAGAAAGAGAGAGTCTGATACATAACCCAGAGGGAGAGAGAGAGTCCGATACAGAAACCAGAGAGAGAGAGAGAGTCTGATATATAACCCAGAGAGAGAGAGAGTCCGATACAGAAACGAGAGAGAGATAGAGTCTGATACAGAACCCAGCGAGAGAGGGAGAGTTTGATACATGACCCAGAGAGAGAGAGTGTGTGTTAAATAACCCAGAGAGAGAGAGAGAGTCTGATACATAACCCAGAGAGAGAGAGTCCGATACATGAACCAGAGAGAGAGAGGGAGAGTCTGATACATAACCCAGAGTTAGAGAGAGAGAGTCCGATACATGAACCAGAGAGAGAGAGGGAGAGTCTGATACATAACCCAGAGAGCGAGACCGATACATAACCCAGAGAGTCGGAGAGAGAGAGTCCGATACATAACGCAGAGGGAGAGAGAGAGTCCGATACATAACTCAGAGAAAGAGAGAGAGAGTCTGATATATAACCCAGAGAGAGAGAGAGAGTCCGATACATAATCCAGAGAGAGAGGGAGAGTCAGATACATAACCCAGAGAGAGAGAGAGTCCGATACATAATCCAGAGAGAGAGAGATTCAGATACAGAAACCAGAGAGAGAGAGATAGAGTCTGATACAGAACCCAGCGACAGAGGGAGAGTTTGATACATAACCCAGAGAGAGAGAGTGTGTGTTAAATAACCCAGAGAGAGAGAGAGTCTGATACATAACCAAGAGAGAGAGTCCGATACATAAACCAGAGAGAGAGGGAGAGTATGATACATAACCCAGAGAGAGAGACCGATACATAACGCAGAGGGAGAGAGAGAGTCCGATACATAACGCAGAGGGAGAGAGAGAGTCCGAGACATAACCCAGAGAGACAGAGATAGTCTGATACACAACCCAGAGAGAGAGAGAGAGTCTGATACATAACCAAACCAGAGAGAGAGACCGATACATAACCCAGAGAGAGAGAGAGAGAGTCCAATACATAAACCAGAGAGAGAGAGGGAGAGAGAGAGTCTGATACATAACCCAGAGAGAGAGAGAGAGAGTCTGAAACATAACCCAGAGAGAGAGAGAGAGAGTCTGATACATAACCCAGAGAGAGAGAGAGAGAGAGAGTCCGATACATAATCCAGAGAGAGAGGGAGAGTCAGATACATAACCCAGAGAGAGAGAGAGAGTCCGATACATAATCCAGAGAGAGAGAGAGAGAGATGGAGTCCAATACATAACCCAGAGAGAGAGAGAGAGAGAGTCCGATACAGAACCCAGAGAGAGAGAGAGAGTCCGATACATAATCCAGAGAGAGAGGGAGAGTCAGATACATAACCCAGAGAGAGAGAGAGTCCGATACATAATCCAGAGAGAGAGAGAGTCAGATACATAACCCAGAGAGAGAGAGAGAGTCTGATACATAACCCGGAGAGAGAGAGAGAGTCTGATACATAACCCGGAGAGAGAGAGAGAGTCTGATACATAACCCAGAGAGAGATAGAGAGAGAGTGTCCGATACATAACCCAGAGAGAGAGGGAGTCTGATACATAACCCAGAGAGAGAGAGAGTCTGATGCATAACCCGGAGAGAGAGAGAGAGTCTGATACATAACCCGGAGAGAGAGAGAGAGTCTGATACATAACCCAGAGAGAGAGTCTGATACATAACCCAGAGAGAGAGAGAGAGTCTGATACATAACCCGGAGAGAGAGAGAGAGAGTCCGATACAGAAACCAGAGAGAGAGAGAGCGTCTGATGCATAACCCAGAGAGAGAGAGAATCTGATACATAACCCAGAGAGAGAGAGTCCGATGCAGAAACCAGAGGGAGAGAGAGTCTGATACATAACCCAGAGAGAGAAAGAGTCCGATACAGAAACCAGAGAGGGAGATCGAGTCTGATACAGAACTCAGCGAGAGAGGGAGAGTTTGATACATAACCCAGAGAGAGACAGAGAGAGAGTGTCCGATACATAACCCAGAGAGAGAGGGAGTCTGATACAAAACCCAGAGAGAGAGAGTCTGATACATCACCCAGAGAGAGAGAATGTGATACATAACCCAGAGAGAGAGAGACCGATACATAACCCAGAGAGAGAGAGAGAGAGAGTCTGATACATAACCCAGAGTTGGAGAGAGAGCCCGATACATAACGCAGAGGGAGAGAGACAGCCCGATACATAACCCAGAGAAAGAGAGAGAGAGTTTGAAACATAACCCAGAGAGAGAGAGTCTGATACAGAACCCAGAGAGAGATAGAGGGTCCGATACATTACCCAGAGAGAGAGAGAGAGTCTGATACATAAACCAGAGAGAGAGGGAGAGAGAGAGAGAGAGAGTCCGATACATAACCCAGAGAGAGAGAGAGAGAGTCCGATACATAACCCATCGAGAGAGAGAGAGAGTCCGATACATAACCCGGAGAGAGAGAGAGTCCGATACAGAAACTAGAGAGAGAGAGATAGAGTCTGATACAGAACCCAGCGAGAGAGGGAGAGTTTGATACATAACCCAGAGAGAGAGAGTGTGTGTTAAATAACCCAGAGAGAGAGAGAGTCTGATACATAACCCAGAGAGAGAGTCCGATACATAAACCAGAGAGAGAGAGGGAGAGTCTGATACATAACCCAGAGAGAGAGAGAGAGAGAGAGAGTCTGATACATAACCCAGAGAGAGAGAGAGAATCTGATACATAACCCAGAGAGAGAGTCCGATGCAGAAACCAGAGAGAGAGAGAGTCTGATACATAACCCAGAGAGAGAACGAGTCCGAAACAGAAACCAGAGAGGGAGATAGAGTCTGATACAGAACCTAGCGAGAGAGGGAGAGTTTGATACATAACCCAGAGAGAGACAGAGAGAGAGAGAGTCCGATACATAACCCAGAGAGAGAAAGACTGTCCGATACATAATCCAGAGAGAGAGGGAGTCTGATACAAAACCCAGAGAGAGAGAGTGTGATACATAACCCAGAGAGAGAGAATGTGATGCATAACCCAGAGAGAGAGAGACCGATACATAACCCAGAGAGAGAGAGAGTCCGATACATAAAACAGAGAGAGAGATGGAGAGTCTGATACATAACCCAGAGAGAGAGAGGGAGAGAGAGAGAGTCTGATACATAACCCAGAGACAGAGGGAGAGAGTCCGATACATAACCCAGAGAGAGAGGGAGACTCTGACAAAAAGCTCAGAGAGAGAGAGAGTCCGATACATAATCCAGAGAGAGAGAGAGTCTGATGCATAACACAGAGAGAGAGAGTCTGATACAGATTCCAGAGAGAGAGCGAGAGTCCGATACAAAACCGAGAGAGAGAGTCCGATACATAACCCAGAGAGAGAGAGAGAGAGTCTGATACAGAACCCAGAGAGAGAGTTAGAGTCAGATACATAACCCAGAGAGAGAGTTAGAGTCAGATGCATAACCCAGAGAGAGAGAGAGTCAGATAGATAACCCAGAGAGAGAGAGAGAGAGAGTCCGATACATAACCCAGAGAGAGAGAGAGAGTCCGATACAAACCCAGAGAGAGAGTCTGATACATAACCCAGAGAGAGTGAGTCTGTTACATAACCCAGAGAGAGAGAGAGTGTGATAAATAACCCAGAGAGAGAGAGTCTGATACATAACCCAGAGAGAGAGAGAGAGTCTGATAAATAACCCAGAGACAGAGGGAGAGAGTCCGATACATAACCCAGAGAGGGAGACTCTGACAAAAAACTCAGAGAGAGAGAGAGTCCGATACATGATCCAGAGAGAGAGAGAGAGTCTGATACATAACCAAACCAGAGAGAGAGACCGATACAGAACCCAGAGAGAGAGAGAGTCCAATACATAAACCAGAGAGAGAGAGAGGGAGAGAGAGAGAGTCTGAAACATCACCCAGAGAGAGAGAGAGAGTCCGATACTTAACCCAGAGAGAGAGAGAGAGTCTGATACATAACCAAACCAGAGAGAGAGACCGATACAGAACCCAGAGAGAGAGAGAGTCCAATACATAAACCAGAGAGAGAGAGGGAGAGAGAGAGAGTCTGATACATAACCCAGAGAGGGAGACTCTGATAAAAAACTCAGAGAGAGAGAGAGAGGCCGATACATAACCCAGAGAGAAAGAGAGTCCGATACATAACGCAGAGAGAGAGAGAGGGAGAGAGTCCGATACATAACACAGAGAAAGAGAGAGAGTCCGATACAGAAACCATAGAGAGAGAGAGAGAGTCTGATATATAACCCAGAGAGAGAGAGAGTCCGATACAGAAACCAAAGAGAGAGAGAGAGTCTGATATATAACCCAGAGAGAGAGACAGTCCGATACAGAAACGAGAGAGAGAGATAGAGTCTGATACAGAACCCAGCGAGAGAGGGAGAGTTTGATACATAACCCAGAGAGAGAGAGTGTGTGTTAAATAACCCAGAGAGAGAGAGAGAGTCTGATACATAACCCAGAGAGAGAGAGAGAGTCCGATACATGAACCAGAGAGAGAGAGGGAGAGTCTGATACATAACCCAGAGAGAGAGACCGATACATAACCCAGAGAGTCGGAGAGAGAGAGTCCGATACATAACTCAGAGAAAGAGAGAGAGAGTCTGATATATAACCCAGAGAGAGAGAGAGTCCGATACAGAAACTAGAGAGAGAGAGATAGAGTCTGATACAGAACCCAGCGACAGAGGGAGAGTTTGACACATAACCCAGAGAGAGAGAGTGTGTGTTAAATCACCCAGAGGGAGAGAGAGTCTGATACATAACCCAGAGAGAGAGTCCGATACATAAACCAGAGAGAGAGAGGGAGAGTCTGATACATAACCCAGAGAGAGAGACCGATACATAACCCAGAGAGTCGGAGAGAGAGAGTCCGATACATAACGGAGAGGGAGAGAGAGAGTCCGATACATAACCCAGAGAGACAGAGAGAGTCTGATAAACAACCCAGAGAGAGAGAGAGAGTCTGATACATAACCAAACCAGAGAGAGAGACCGATACATAACCCAGAGAGAGAGAGAGAGAGGGTCCAATACATAACCCAGAGAGAGAGAGGGAGAGAGAGAGAGTCTGATACATAACCCAGAGAGAGAGAGAGAGAGTCTGAAACATAACCCAGAGAGAGAGAGAGAGTCTGATACATAACCCAGAGAGAGAGAGAGAGTCCGATACAAAACCAAACCAGAGAGAGAGACCGATACATAACCCAGAGAGAGAGAGAGAGAGTCCAATACATAACCCAGGGAGAGAGAGGGAGAGAGAGAGAGTCTGATACATAACCCAGAGAGAGAGAGAGATAGAGTCCAATACATAACCCAGAGAGAGAGAGAGAGAGTCCGATACATAATCCAGAGAGAGAGGGAGAGTCAGATACATAACCCAGAGAGAAAGAGAGAGTCTGATACATAACCCGGAGAGAGAGAGAGAGTCTGATACATAACCCGGTGAGAGAGCGAGAGTCTGATACATAACCCAGAGAGAGAGTGTCCGATACATAACCCAGAGAGAGAGGGAGTCTGATGCATAACCCGGAGAGAGAGAGAGTCTGATACACAACACAGAGAGAGAGAGAGTCTGATGCATAACCCGGAGAGAGAGAGAGAGAGTCTGATACATAACCCGGAGAGAGAGAGAGAGTCTGATACATAACCCAGAGAGAGAGTCTGATACTTAACCCAGAGAGAGAGAGAGAGTCTGATACATAACCCGGAGAGAGAGAAAGAGAGTCCGATACAGAAACCAGAGAGAGAGAGAGAGAGTCTGATGCATAACCCAGAGAGAGAGAGAGAATCTGATACATAACCCAGAGAGAGAGAGAGTCCGATGCAGAAACCAGAGAGAGAGAGAGTCTGATACATAACCCAGAGAGAGAAAGAGTCCGATACAGAAACCAGAGAGGGAGATAGAGTCTGATACAGAACCCAGCGAGAGAGGGAGAGTTTGATACATAACCCAGAGAGAGACAGAGAGAGAGAGTCCGATACATAACCCAGAGAGAGAGAGTGTCCGATACATAACCCAGAGAGAGAGGGAGTCTGATACAAAACCCAGAGAGAGAGGGTCTGATACATAACCCAGAGAGAGAGAATGCGATACATAACCCAGAGAGAGAGAGACCGATACATAACCCAGAGAGAGAGAGTCCGATACATAAACCAGAGAGAGAGATGGAGAGTCTGATACATAACCAAGAGAGAGAGAGAGAGAGTCTGATGCATAACCCAGAGTTGGAGAGAGAGCCCGATACATCACGCAGAGGGAGAGAGACAGCCCGATACATAACCCAGAGAAAGAGAGAGAGAGTTTGAAACATAACCCAGAGAGAGAGAGTCTGATACAGAACCCAGAGAGAGAGGGAGAGAGAGAGAGATTCCGATACATAACCCAGAGAGAGAGAGAGAGAGTCTGATACATAACCCATAGAGAGAGAGAGAGAGTCCGATACATAACCCGGAGAGAGAGAGAGTCCGATACAGAAACTAGAGAGAGAGAGATAGAGTCTGATACAGAACCCAGCGAGAGAGGGAGAGTTTGATCCATAACCCAGAGAGAGAGAGTGTGTGTTAAATAACCCAGAGAGAGAGAGAGTCTGATACATAACCCAGAGAGAGAGTCCGATGCATAAACCAGAGAGAGAGAGGGAGAGTCTGATACATAACCCAGAGAGAGAGACCGATACATAACCCAGAGAGTCGGAGAGAGAGAGTCCGATACATAACGCAGAGGGAGAGAGAGACTCCGATACATAACCCAGAGAGAGAGAGAGAGACAGTCCGATACATAACCCAGAGAGAGAGGGAGACAGAGTGTCCGAGACATAACCCAGAGAGACAGAGAGAGTCTGATACACAACCCAGAGAGAGAGAGAGAATCTGATACATAACCAAACCAGAAAGAGAGACCGATACATAACCCAGAGAGAGAGAGAGAGAGAGTCCAATACATAACCCAGAGAGAGAGAGGGAGAGAGAGAGAGTCTGATACATAACCCAGAGAGAGAGAGAGAGTCCGATACATGAACCAGAGAGAGAGAGGGAGAGTCTGATACATCACCCAGAGAGAGAGACCGATACATAACCCAGAGAGTCGGAGAGAGAGTCTGAAACATAACCCAGAGAGAGAGAGAGAGAGTCTGATACATAACCCAGAGAGAGAGAGAGTCCGATACATAACCAAACCCGAGAGAGAGACCGATACATAACCCAGAGAGAGAGCAATAGAGTCCAATACATAACCCAGAGAGAGAGAGGGAGAGAGAGAGAGTCCAATACATAAACCAGAGAGAGAGAGAGAGTCCGATGCATAATCCAGAGAGAGAGAGAGAGTCAGATACATAACCCAGAGAGACAGAGAGAGTCAGATACATAACCCAGAGAGAGAGAGTGTGATACATAACCCGGAGAGAGAGAGTCTGATACATAACCCGGAGAGAGAGAGAGAGAGTCTGATACATAACCCAGAGAGAGATAGAGAGAGAGTGTCCGATACATAACCCAGAGAGAGAGGGAGTCTGATACATAACCCAGAGAGAGAGTCTGATGCATAACCCGGAGAGAGTGAGAGAGAGTCTGATACATAACCCGGAGAGAGAGAGAGAGAGTCCGATACAGAAACCAGAGAGAGAGAGAGAGAATCTGATACATAACCCAGAGAGAGAGAGAGTCCGATGCAGAAACCAGAGAGAGAGAGAGTCTGATACATAACCCAGAGAGAGAAAGAGTCCGATACAGAAACCAGAGATGGAGATAGAGTCTGATGCAGAACCCAGCGAGAGAGGGAGAGTTTGATACATAACCCAGAGAGAGACAGAGAGAGAGAGTCCGATACATAACCCAGAGAGAGAGAGAGAGTGTCCGATACATAACCCAGAGAGAGAGGGAGTCTGATACAAAACCCAGAGAGAGAGAATGTGATACATAACCCAGAGAGAGAGAGACCGATACATAACCCAGAGAGTGAGAGAGTCCGATACATAAACCAGAGAGAGAGATGGAGAGTCTGATACATAACCCAGAGAGAGAGAGAGTCTGATACATAACCCAGAGTTAGAGATAGAGCCCGATACATAACGCAGAGGGATGGAGACAGCCCGATACATAACCCAGAGAAAGAGAGAGAGTTTGAAACATAACCCAGAGAGAGAGAGTCTGATACAGAACCCAGAGAGAGATAGAGGGTCCGATACATTACCCAGAGAGAGAGAGTCTGATACATAACCCAGAGAGAGAGGGAGAGAGAGAGAGAGAGAGAGAATCTGATACATAACCCAGAGAGAGAGAGAGTCCGATGCAGAAACCAGAGAGAGAGAGAGTCTGATACATAACCCAGAGAGAGAAAGAGTCCGATACAGAAACCAGAGATGGAGATAGAGTCTGATGCAGAACCCAGCGAGAGAGGGAGAGTTTGATACATAACCCAGAGAGAGAGAGAGTCTGAAACATAACCCAGAGAGAGAGAGAGAGTCCAATACATAACCCAGAGAGAGAGAGTCTGATACAGAACCCAGAGAGATATAGAGGGTCCGATACATTACCCAGAGAGAGAGAGTCTGATACATAACCCAGAGAGAGAGGGAGAGAGAGAGAGAGTCCGATACATAACCCAGAGAGAGACAGAGACAGAGAGTCCGAGACATAACCCAGAGACAGAAAGAGTCTGAAACATAACCCAGAGAGTGAGAGAGAGTCTGATACGTAACCCAGAGAGAGAGAGTCCGATACGGAATCCAGAGAGAGAGAGAGAGAGAGTCTGATACATAACCCAGAGAGAGAGAGTGTCCGATACATAACCCGGAGAGAGAGAGAGAGAGTCTGATACATAACCCAGAGAGAGAGAGAGAGTCTGATACATAACCCAGAGAGAGAGAGAGAGAGAGTCCGATACATAACCCACAGAGAGACAGAGACAGAGAGTCCGAGACATAACCCAGAGACAGAAAGAGTCTGAAACATAACCCAGAGAGTGAGAGAGAGTCTGATACGTAACCCAGAGAGAGAGAGTCCGATACGGAATCCAGAGAGAGAGAGAGTCTGATACATAACCCAGAGAGAGAGAGTGTCCGATACATAACCCGGAGAGAGAGAGAGAGAGTCTGATACATAACCCAGAGAGAGAGAGAGAGTCTGATACATAACCCAGAGAGAGAGAGAGAGAGAGTCTGATACATAACCCAGAGGGAGAGAGATAGAGTCCAATACATAACCCAGATAGAGAGAGAGAGAGTCCGATACATAACCCAGAGAGAGAGAGAGAGTCCGATACATAACCCAGAGAGAGAGAGAGAGAGTCCGATACAAACCCAGAGAGAGAGTCTGATACATAACCCAGAGAGAGTGAGTCTGTTACATAACCCAGAGAGAGAGAGAGTCTGATACATAACCCAGAGAGAGAGAGAGTCCGAGACATAACCCAGAGAGAGAGAGGGAGAGTCTGATACATAACCCAGAGAGAGAGAGAGAGAGTCTGAAACATAACCCAGAGAGAGAGAGAGAGTCTGAAACATAACCCAGAGAGAGAGAGAGTCCGATACTTAACCCAGAGAGAGAGAGAGAGTCTGATACATAACCCAGAGAGAGAGACCGATACAGAACCCAGAGAGAGAGAGTCCAATACATAACCCAGAGAGAGAGGGAGGGAGAGAGAGTCCGATACATAATCCAGAGAGAGAGAGAGGCCGATACATAACCCAGAGAGAAAGAGAGTCCGATACATAACGCAGAGAGAGACAGAGGGAGAGAGTCCGATACATAACACAGAGAAAGAGAGAGTCTGATACATAACCCAGAGGGAGAGAGAGAGTCCGATACAGAAACCAGAGAAAGAGAGAGTCTGATATATAACCCAGAGAGAGAGAGAGTCCGATTCATAAACCAGAGAGAGAGAGGGAGAGTCTGATCCATAACCCAGAGAGAGAGAGAGAGAGTCTGAAACATAACCCAGAGAGAGAGAGTGTGTGTTAAATAACCCAGAGGGAGAGAGAGTCTGATACATAACCCAGAGAGAGAGTCCGATACATAAACCAGAGAGAGAGAGGGAGAGTCTGATACATGACCCAGAGAGAGAGACCGATACATAACCCAGAGAGTCGGAGAGAGAGAGTCTGATACATAACCCATAGAGAGAGAGAGAGAGTCCGATACATAACCCAGAGAGACAGAGAGAGTCTGATAAACAACCCAGAGAGAGAGAGAGAGTCTGATACATAACCAAACCAGAGAGAGAGACCGATACATAACCCAGAGAGAGAGAGAGAGAGAGTCCAATACATAACCCAGAGAGAGAGAGGGAGAGAGAGAGAGTCTGATACATAACCCAGAGAGAGAGAGAGAGAGTCTGAAACATAACCCAGAGAGAGAGAGAGAGAGTCTGATACATAACCCAGAGAGAGAGAGAGAGTCCGATACAAAACCAAACCAGAGAGAGAGACCGATACATAACCCAGAGAGAGAGAGAGAGAGTCCAATACATAACCCAGGGAGAGAGAGGGAGAGATAGAGAGTCTGATACATAACCCAGAGAGAGAGAGAGATAGAGTCCAATACATAACCCAGAGAGAGAGAGAGAGAGTCCGATACATAACCCAGAGAGAGAGAGAGAGTCCGATACATAATCCAGAGAGAGAGGGAGAGTCAGATACATAATCCAGAGAGAAAGAGAGAGTCTGATACATAACCCGGAGAGAGAGAGAGAGTCTGATACATAACCCGGAGAGAGAGCGAGAGTCTGATACATAACCCAGAGAGAGAGTGTCCGATACATAACCCAGAGAGAGAGGGAGTCTGATGCATAACCCGGAGAGAGAGAGAGTCTGATGCATAACCCGGAGAGAGAGAGAGAGAGTCTGATACATAACCCGGAGAGAGAGAGAGAGTCTGATACATAACCCAGAGAGAGAGTCTGATACTTAACCCAGAGAGAGAGAGAGAGTCTGATACATCACCCGGAGAGAGAGAAAGAGAGTCCGATACAGAAACCAGAGAGAGAGAGAGAGAGTCTGATGCATAACCCAGAGAGAGAGAGAGAATCTGATACATAACCCAGAGAGAGAGAGAGTCCGATGCAGAAACCAGAGAGAGAGAGAGTCTGATACATAACCCAGAGAGAGAAAGAGTCCGATACAGAAACCAGAGAGGGAGATAGAGTCTGATACAGAACCCAGCGAGAGAGGGAGAGTTTGATACATAACCCAGAGAGAGACAGAGAGAGAGAGTCCGATACATAACCCAGAGAGAGAGAGAGTGTCCGATACATAACCCAGAGAGAGAGGGAGTCTGATACAAAACCCAGAGAGAGAGGGTCTGATACATAACCCAGAGAGAGAGAATGCGATACATAACCCAGAGAGAGAGAGACCGATACATAACCCAGAGAGAGAGAGTCCGATACATAAACCAGAGAGAGAGATGGAGAGTCTGATACATAACCAAGAGAGAGAGAGAGAGAGTCTGATGCATAACCCAGAGTTGGAGAGAGAGCCCGATACATCACGCAGAGGGAGAGAGACAGCCCGATACATAACCCAGAGAAAGAGAGAGAGAGTTTGAAACATAACCCAGAGAGAGAGAGTCTGATACAGAACCCAGAGAGAGAGGGAGAGAGAGAGAGATTCCGATACATAACCCAGAGAGAGAGAGAGAGAGAGTCTGATACATAACCCATAGAGAGAGAGAGAGAGTCCGATACATAACCCGGAGAGAGAGAGAGTCCGATACAGAAACTGGAGAGAGAGAGATAGAGTCTGATACAGAACCCAGCGAGAGAGGGAGAGTTTGATCCATAACCCAGAGAGAGAGAGTGTGTGTTAAATAACCCAGAGAGAGAGAGAGTCTGATACATAACCCAGAGAGAGAGTCCGTTGCATAAACCAGAGAGAGAGAGGGAGAGTCTGATACATAACCCAGAGAGAGAGACCGATACATAACCCAGAGAGTCGGAGAGAGAGAGTGCGATACATAACGCAGAGGGAGAGAGAGACTCCGATACATAACCCAGAGAAAGAGAGAGAGACAGTCCGATACATAACCCAGAGAGAGAGGGAGACAGAGTGTCCGAGACATAACCCAGAGAGACAGAGAGAGTCTGATACACAACCCAGAGAGAGAGAGAGAATCTGATACATAACCAAACCAGAAAGAGAGACCGATACATAACCCAGAGAGAGAGAGAGAGAGAGTCCAATACATAACCCAGAGAGAGAGAGGGAGAGAGAGAGAGTCTGATACATAACCCAGAGAGAGAGAGAGAGTCCGATACATGAACCAGAGAGAGAGAGGGAGAGTCTGATACATCACCCAGAGAGAGAGACCGATACATAACCCAGAGAGTCGGAGAGAGAGTCTGAAACATAACCCAGAGAGAGAGAGAGAGAGAGTCTGATACATAACCCAGAGAGAGAGAGAGTCCGATACATAACCAAACCAGAGAGAGAGACCGATACATAACCCAGAGAGAGAGCGATAGAGTCCAATACATAACCCAGAGAGAGAGAGGGAGAGAGAGAGAGTCCAATACATAACCCAGAGAGAGAGAGAGAGTCCGATGCATAATCCAGAGAGAGAGAGAGAGTCAGATACATAACCCAGAGAGACAGAGAGAGTCAGATACATAACCCAGAGAGAGAGAGTGTGATACATAACCCGGAGAGAGAGAGTCTGATACATAACCCGGAGAGAGAGAGAGAGAGTCTGATACATAACCCAGAGAGAGATAGAGAGAGAGTGTCCGATACATAACCCAGAGAGAGAGGGAGTCTGATACATAACCCAGAGAGAGAGTCTGATGCATAACCCGGAGAGAGTGAGAGAGAGTCTGATACATAACCCGGAGAGAGAGAGAGAGAGTCCGATACAGAAACCAGAGAGAGAGAGAGAGAATCTGATACATAACCCAGAGAGAGAGAGAGTCCGATGCAGAAACCAGAGAGAGAGAGAGTCTGATACATAACCCAGAGAGAGAAAGAGTCCGATACAGAAACCAGAGATGGAGATAGAGTCTGATGCAGAACCCAGCGAGAGAGGGAGAGTTTGATACATAACCCAGAGAGAGAGAGAGTCTGAAACATAACCCAGAGAGAGAGAGAGAGTCCAATACATAACCCAGAGAGAGAGAGTCTGATACAGAACCCAGAGAGATATAGAGGGTCCGATACATTACCCAGAGAGAGAGAGTCTGATACATAACCCAGAGAGAGAGGGAGAGAGAGAGAGAGTCCGATACATAACCCAGAGAGAGACAGAGACAGAGAGTCCGAGACATAACCCAGAGACAGAAAGAGTCTGAAACATAACCCAGAGAGTGAGAGAGAGTCTGATACGTAACCCAGAGAGAGAGAGTCCGATACGGAATCCAGAGAGAGAGAGAGAGAGAGTCTGATACATAACCCAGAGAGAGAGAGTGTCCGATACATAACCCGGAGAGAGAGAGAGAGAGTCTGATACATAACCCAGAGAGAGAGAGAGAGTCTGATACATAACCCAGAGAGAGAGAGAGAGAGAGTCTGATACATAACCCAGAGGGAGAGAGATAGAGTCCAATACATAACCCAGAGAGAGAGAGGGAGAGAGAGAGAGTCTGATACATAACCCAGAGAGAGAGAGATAGAGTCCAATACATAACCCAGATAGAGAGAGAGAGAGTCCGATACATAACCCAGAGAGAGAGAGAGAGAGTCCGATACATAACCCAGAGAGAGAGAGAGAGAGTCCGATACAAACCCAGAGAGAGAGTCTGATACATAACCCAGAGAGAGTGAGTCTGTTACATAACCCAGAGAGAGAGAGTCTGATACATAACCCAGAGAGAGAGAGAGTCCGAGACATAACCCAGAGAGAGAGAGGGAGAGTCTGATACATAACCCAGAGAGAGAGAGAGAGAGTCTGAAACATAACCCAGAGAGAGAGAGACAGTCTGAAACATAACCCAGAGAGAGAGAGAGTCCGATACTTAACCCAGAGAGAGAGAGAGAGTCTGATACATAACCCAGAGAGAGAGACCGATACAGAACCCAGAGAGAGAGAGTCCAATACATAACCCAGAGAGAGAGGGAGAGAGAGAGAGTCCGATACATAATCCAGAGAGAGAGAGAGGCCGATACATAACCCAGAGAGAAAGAGAGTCCGATACATAACGCAGAGAGAGACAGAGGGAGAGAGTCCGATACATAACACAGAGAAAGAGAGAGTCTGATACATAACCCAGAGGGAGAGAGAGAGTCCGATACAGAAACCAGAGAAAGAGAGAGTCTGATATATAACCCAGAGAGAGAGAGAGTCCGATCCATAACCCAGAGAGAGAGAGAGAGAGTCTGAAACATAACCCAGAGAGAGAGACCGATACATAACCCAGAGAGTCGGAGAGAGAGAGTCCGATACATAACGCAGAGGGAGAGAGAGAGTCCGATACATAACTCAGAGAAAGAGAGAGAGAGTCTGATATATAACCCAGAGAGAGAGAGAGTCCGATACAGAAACCAGAGAGAGAGAGAGAGTCCGATCCAGAAACCAGAGAGAGAGAGAGAGTCTGATACATAACCCAGACAGAGAAAGAGTCCGATACAGAAACCAGAGAGAGAGAGTCCGATACATAACCCAGAGAGAAAGAGAGTCCGATACATAACGCAGAGAGAGACAGAGGTAGAGAGTCCGATACATAACACAGAGGGAGAGAGAGAGTCCGATACAGAAACCAAGGAGAGAGAGAGAGAGAGTCTGTTGCATAACCCGGAGAGAGAGAGAGTCTGATGCATAACCCGGAGAGAGAGAGAGTCCGATGCAGAAACCAGAGAGAGAGGAAGAGTTTGATACATAACCCAGAAAGAGAGAGAGAGTCTGATACATAACCCGGAGAGAGAGAGAGTCTGATACATAACCCGGAGAGAGAGAGTCTGATACATCACCCAGAGAGAGGTAGAGAGAGATTGTCCAATACATAACCCAGAGAGAGAGGGAGTCTGATACATAACCCAGAGAGAGACAGAGTCTGATACATAACCCAGAGAGAGAGAGAGTCTGATGCATAACCCGGAGAGAGAGAGAGAGTCTGATACATAACCCAGAGAGAGAGAGAGAGTCTGATACATAACCCAGAGAGAGAGAGAGTCCGATGCAGAAACCAGAGAGAGAGAGAGTCTGATACATAACCCAGAGAGAGAAAGAGTCCGACACAGAAACCAGAGAGAGGGAGATAGAGTCTGATACAGAACCCAGCGAGAGAGGGAGAGTTTGATACGTAACCCAGAGAGAGACAGAGAGAGAGAGTCCGATACATAACCCAGAGAGAGAGAGAGTGTCCGATACATAACCCAGAGAGGGAGTCTGATACATAACCCAGAGAGAGAGAATGTGATACATAACCCAGAGAGAGAGAGACCGATACATAACCCAGAGAGAGAGAGAGAGTCCGATACATAAACCAGAGAGAGAGATGGAGAGTCTGATACATAACCCAGAGTTAGAGAGACAGCCCGATACATAACCCAGAGAAAGAGAGAGAGAGAGTTTGAAACATAACCCAGAGAGAGAGAGTCTGATACAGAACCCAGAGAGAGAGAGAGAGAGTCTGATACAGAACCCAGAGAGAGAGGGAGAGAGAGAGAGAGTCCGATACATAACCCAGAGAGAGAGAGAGAGTCTGATACATAACCCATAGAGAGAGAGAGAGAGTCCGATACATAACCCGGAGAGAGAGAGAGTCCGATACATAACCCAGAGAGAGAGAGAGTCTGATACATAACCCAGAGAGAGACAGAGACAGAGAGTCCGAGACATAACCCAGAGACAGAGAGAGTCTGAAACATAACCCAGAGACAGAGAGAGAGAGTCCGATACGTAACCCAGAGAGAGAGAGAGAGTCTGATACATAACCAAACCAGAGAGAGAGACCGATACATAACCCAGAGAGAGAGAGTGTCCGATACATAACCCGGAGAGAGGGAGAGAGAGAGTCTGATACATAACCCAGAGAGAGAGAGAGTCCGATACATAACCCAGAGAGAGAGAGAGAGAGTCTGATACATAACCCAGAGAGAGAGAGAGAGAGAGTCTGATGCATCACCCAGAGAGAGAGAGAGAGTCTGATACATCACCCAGAGAGAGAGAGAGAGTCCGATACAGAAACCAGAGGGCGAGCGAGAGTCTGATACATAACCCAGAGAGAGAGAGAGTCTGATACATAACCCAGGGAGAGAGAGAGTCTGATACATAACCAAGAGAGAGAGTCTGACAAAAAAACCAGAGAGAGAGAGAGAGAGTCTGATACATAACCCAGAGAGAGAGAGAGTCCGATACAGAAACCAGAGAGAGAGAGATAGAGTCTGATACAGAACCCAGCGAGAGAGGGAGAGTTTGATACATAACCCAGAGAGAGACAGAGAGAGAGAGTCTGATACATAACCCAGAGAGAGAGGGAGTCTGATGCATAACCCTGAGAGAGTCTGATACATAACCCAGAGAGAGAGAATGTGATACATAACCCAGAGAGAGAGAGAGTCCGATACATAAACCAGAGAGAGAGAGGGAGAGTCTGATACATAACCCAGACAGAGAGAGCCCGATACATAACGCAGAGGGAGAGAGAGAGAGAGTCCAATACATAACCCAGAGAGAGAGAGGGAGAGAGAGAGAGTCTGATACATAACCCAGAGATAGAGAGAGAGTCCGATACAAAACCAAACCAGAGAGAGAGACCGATACATAACCCAGAGAGAGAGAGAGAGAGTCCAATACATAACCCAGGGAGAGAGAGAGATAGAGTCCAATACATAACCCAGAGAGAGAGAGAGAGTCCGATACATAACCCAGAGAGAGAGGGAGAGTCAGATACATAACCCAGAGAGAGAGAGAGAGAGTCAGATACATAACCCAGAGAGAAAGAGAGAGTCTGATACATAACCCGGAGAGAGAGAGAGAGTCTGATACATAACCCGGAGAGAGAGAGAGAGTCTGATACATAACCCAGAGAGAGAGTCTGATACATAACCCAGAGAGAGAGAATGTGATACATAACCCAGAGAGAGAGAGACCGATACATAACCCAGAGAGAGAGAGTCCGATATATAAACCAGAGAGAGAGATGGAGAGTCTGATACATAACCAAGAGAGAGAGAGAGAGTCTGATGCATAACCCAGAGTTGGAGAGAGAGCCCGATACATCACGCAGAGGGAGAGAGACAGCCCGATACATAACCCAGAGAAAGAGAGAGAGAGTTTGAAACATAACCCAGAGAGAGAGAGTCTGATACAGAACCCAGAGAGAGATAGAGGGTCCGATACATTACCCAGAGAGAGAGAGAGTCTGATACATAACCCAGAGAGAGAGGGAGAGAGAGAGAGAGTCCGATACATAACCCAGAGAGAGAGAGAGAGAGAGAGTCTGATACATAACCCATAGAGAGAGAGAGAGAGTCCGATACATAACCCGGAGAGAGAGAGAGTCCGATACAGAAACTAGAGAGAGAGAGATAGAGTCTGATACAGAACCCAGCGAGAGAGGGAGAGTTTGATCCATAACCCAGAGAGAGAGAGTGTGTGTTAAATAACCCAGAGAGAGAGAGTCTGATACATAACCCAGAGAGAGAGTCCGATACATAACCCAGAGAGTCGGAGAGAGAGAGTCCGATACATAACGCAGAGGGAGAGAGAGAGTCCGATACATAACCCAGAGAGAGAGAGAGACAGTCCGATACACAACCCAGAGAGAGAGAGAGAATCTGATACATAACCAAACCAGAGAGAGAGACCGATACATAACCCAGAGAGAGAGAGAGAGAGAGAGTCCAATACATAACCCAGAGAGAGAGAGGGAGAGAGAGAGAGTCTGATACATAACCCAGAGAGAGAGAGAGAGAGTCTGAAACATAACCCAGAGAGAGAGAGAGAGAGTCTGATACATAACCCAGAGAGAGAGAGAGAGAGTCCTATACATAACCAAACCAGAGAGAGAGACCGATACATAACCCAGAGAGAGAGCGAGAGAGTCCAATACATAACCCAGAGAGAGAGAGGGAGAGAGAGAGAGTCTGATACATAACCCAGAGAGAGAGAGATAGAGTCCAATACATAACCCAGAGAGAGAGAGAGAGTCTGATACATAACCCAGAGAGAGAGAGAGAGTCCGATGCATAATCCAGAGAGAAAGAGAGAGTCTGATACATAACCCGGATAGAGAGAGAGAGTCTGATACATAACCCGGAGAGAGAGAGAGAGTCTGATGCATAACCCAGAGAGAGAGTGTCCGATACATAACCCAGAGAGAGAGGGAGTCTGATGCATAACCCGGAGAGAGAGAGAGTCTGATACATAACCCAGAGAGAGAGAGAGTCTGATGCATAACCCGGAGAGAGAGAGAGAGAGAGAGTCTGATACATAACCCGGAGAGAGAGAGAGAGTCTGATACATAACCCAGAGAGAGAGTCTGATACATAACCCAGAGAGAGAGAGAGAGTCTGATACATAACCCGGAGAGAGAGAGAGAGAGTCCGATACAGAAACCAGAGAGAGAGAGAGAGAGTCTGATGCATAACCCAGAGAGAGAGACAGAATCTGATACATAACCCAGAGAGAGAGAGAGTCCGATGCAGAAACCAGAGAGAGAGAGAGTCTGATACATAACCCAGAGAGAGAAAGAGTCCGATACAGAAACCAGAGAGGGAGATAGAGACTGATACAGAACCCAGCGAGAGAGGGAGAGTTTGATCCATAACCCAGAGAGAGAGAGTGTGTGTTAAATAACCCAGAGAGAGAGAGTCTGATACATAACCCAGAGAGAGAGTCCGATACATAACCCAGAGAGTCGGAGAGAGAGAGTCCGATACATAACGCAGAGGGAGAGAGAGAGTCCGATACATAACCCAGAGAGAGAGAGAGACAGTCCGATACATAACCCAGAGAGAGAGGGAGACAGAGTGTCCGAGACATAACCCAGAGAGACAGAGAGAGTCTGATACACAACCCAGAGAGAGAGAGAGAATCTGATACATAACCAAACCAGAGAGAGAGACCTATACATAACCCAGAGAGAGAGAGAGAGAGAGAGTCCAATACATAACCCAGAGAGAGAGAGGGAGAGAGAGAGAGTCTGATACATAACCCAGAGAGAGAGAGAGAGAGTCTGAAACATAACCCAGAGAGAGAGAGAGAGAGTCTGATACATAACCCAGAGAGAGAGAGAGAGTCCGATACATACCCAAACCAGAGAGAGAGACCGATACATAACCCAGAGAGAGAGCGAGAGAGTCCAATACATAACCCAGAGAGAGAGAGGGAGAGAGAGAGAGTCTGATACATAACCCAGAGAGAGAGAGATAGAGTCCAATACATAACCCAGAGAGAGAGAGAGAGTCTGATACATAACCCAGAGAGAGAGAGAGAGTCCGATGCATAATCCAGAGAGAAAGAGAGAGTCTGATACATAACCCGGATAGAGAGAGAGAGTCTGATACATAACCCGGAGAGAGAGAGAGAGTCTGATGCATAACCCAGAGAGAGAGTGTCCGATACATAACCCAGAGAGAGAGGGAGTCTGATGCATAACCCGGAGAGAGAGAGAGTCTGATACATAACCCAGAGAGAGAGAGAGTCTGATGCATAACCCGGAGAGAGAGAGAGAGAGAGAGTCTGATACATAACCCGGAGAGAGAGAGAGAGTCTGATACATAACCCAGAGAGAGAGTCTGATACATAACCCAGAGAGAGAGAGAGAGTCTGATACATAACCCGGAGAGAGAGAGAGAGAGTCCGATACAGAAACCAGAGAGAGAGAGAGAGAGTCTGATGCATAACCCAGAGAGAGAGACAGAATCTGATACATAACCCAGAGAGAGAGAGAGTCCGATGCAGAAACCAGAGAGAGAGAGAGTCTGATACATAACCCAGAGAGAGAAAGAGTCCGATACAGAAACCAGAGAGGGAGATAGAGTCTGATACAGAACCCAGCGAGAGAGGGAGAGTTTGATACATAACCCAGAGAGAGACAGAGAGAGAGAGTCCGATACATAACCCAGAGAGAGAGAGAGTGTCCGATACATAACCCAGAGAGAGAGGGAGTCTGTTACAAAACCCAGAGAGAGAGGGTCTGATACATAACCCAGAGAGAGAGAATGTGATACATAACCAAGAGAGAGAGAGACCGATACATAACCCAGAGAGAGAGAGTCCGATACATAAACCAGAGAGAGAGATGGAGAGTCTGATACATAACCAAGAGAGAGAGAGAGAGAGTCTGATGCATAACCCAGAGTTGGAGAGAGAGCCCGATACATCACGCAGAGGGAGAGAGACAGCCCGATACATAACCCAGAGAAAGAGAGAGAGAGTTTGAAACATAACCCAGAGAGAGAGAGTCTGATACAGAACCCAGAGAGAGATAGAGGGTCCGATACATTACCCAGAGAGAGAGAGTCTGATACATAACCCTTAGAGAGAGAGAGTGTGTTAAATAACCCAGAGAGAGAGAGAGTCTGATACATAACCCAGAGAGAGAGTCCGACACATAAACCAGAGAGAGAGAGGGAGAGTCTGATACATAACCCAGAGAGAGAGACCGATACATAACCCAGAGAGTTGGAGAGAGAGAGTCCGATACATAACGCAGAGGGAGAGAGAGAGTCCGATACATAACCCAGAGAGAGAGAGCGACAGTCCGATACATAACCCAGAGAGAGAGGGAGACAGAGTGTCCGAGACATAACCCAGAGAGACAGAGAGAGTCTGATACACAACCCAGAGAGAGAGAGAGAATCTGATACATAACCAAACCAGAGAGAGAGACCGATACATAACCCAGAGAGAGAGAGAGAGAGAGTCCAATACATAACCCAGAGAGAGAGAGGGAGAGAGAGAGAGTCTGATACATAACCCAGAGAGAGAGAGAGAGAGTCTGAAACATAACCCAGAGAGAGAGAGAGAGAGTCTGATACATAACCCAGAGAGAGAGAGAGTCCGATACATAACCAAACCAGAGAGAGAGACCGATACATAATCCAGAGAGAGAGCGAGAGAGTCCAATACATAACCCAGAGAGACAGAGGGAGAGAGAGAGAGTCTGATATTTAACCCAGTGAGAGAGAGATAGAGTCCAATACATATCCCAGAGAGAGAGTCCGATGCATAATCCAGAGAGAGAGAGAGAGTCAGATACATAACCCAGAGAGACAGAGAGAGTCAGATACATAACCGAGAGAGAGTGTGATACATAACCCGGAGAGAGAGAGTCTGATACATAACCCGGAGAGAGAGAGAGAGAGTCTGATACATAACCCAGAGAGAGAGAGAGAGAATGTCCGATACATAACCCAGAGAGAGAGAATGTGATACATAACCCAGAGAGAGAGAGACCGATACATAACCCAGAGAGAGAGAGTCCGATACATAAACCAGAGAGAGAGATGGAGAGTCTGATACAGAACCAAGAGAGAGAGAGAGTCTGATGCATAACCCAGAGTTGGAGAGAGAGCCCGATACATCACGCAGAGGGAGAGAGACAGCCCGATACATAACCCAGAGAAAGAGAGAGAGATTTTGAAACATAACCCAGAGAGAGTCTGATACAGAACCCAGAGAGAGATAGAGGTTCCGATACATTACCCAGAGAGAGAGAGAGAGTCTGATACATAACCCAGAGAGAGAGGGAGAGAGAGAGAGAGTCCGATACATAACCCAGAGAGAGAGAGAGAGAGTCTGATACATAACCCATAGAGAGAGAGACAGAGTCCGATACATAACCCGGAGAGAGGGAGAGTCCGATACAGAAACTAGAGAGAGAGAGATAGAGTCTGATACAGAACCCAGCGAGAGAGGGAGAGTTTGATCCATAACCCAGAGAGAGAGAGAGTGTGTTAAATAACCCAGAGAGAGAGAGAGTCTGATACATAACCCAGAGAGAGAGTCCGATACATAAACCAGAGAGAGAGAGGGAGAGTCTGATACATAACCCAGAGAGAGAGACCGATACATAACCCAGAGAGTCGGAGAGAGAGAGTCCGATACATAACGCAGAGGGAGAGAGAGAGTCCGATACATAACCCAGAGAGAGAGAGAGACAGTCCGATACATAACCCAGAGAGAGAGGGAGACAGAGTGTCCGAGACATAACCCAGAGAGACAGAGAGAGTCTGATACACAACCCAGAGAGAGAGAGAGAATCTGGTACATAACCAAACCAGAGAGAGAGACCGATACATAACCCAGAGAGCGAGAGGGAGAGAGTCCAATACATAACCCAGAGAGAGAGAGGGAGAGAGAGAGAGTCTGATGCATAACCCAGAGAGAGAGAGAGTCTGAAACATAACCCAGAGAGAGAGAGAGAGAGAGAGTCTGATACATAACCCAGAGAGAGAGAGAGAGTCCGATACATAACCAAACCAGAGAGAGAGACCTATACATAACCCAGAGAGAGAGCGAGAGAGTCCAATACATAACCCAGAGAGAGAGAGTGAGAGAGAGAGAGTCTGATATTTAACCCAGTGAGAGAGAGATAGAGTCCAATACATAACCCAGAGAGAGAGAGAGAGAGTCCGATGCATAATCCAGAGAGAGAGAGAGAGTCAGATACATAACCCAGAGAGACAGAGAGAGTCAGATACATAACCCAGAGAGAGAGAGTGTGATACATAACCCGGAGAGAGAGAGTCTGATACATAACCCGGAGAGAGAGAGAGAGAGAGTCTGATACATAACCCAGAGAGAGAGAGAGAGAGTGTCCGATACATAACCCAGAGAGATGGAGAGAGAGTGTCCGATACATAACCCAGAGAGAGGCAGTCTGATACATAACCCAGAGAGAGAGTCTGATGCATAACCCGGAGAGAGTGAGAGAGAGTCTGATACATAACCCGGAGAGAGAGAGAGAGAGTCCGATACAGAAACCAGAGAGAAAGAGAGAGAATCTGATACATAACCCAGAGAGAGAGAGAGTCCGATGCAGAAACCAGAGAGAGAGAGAGTCTGATACATAACCCAGAGAGAGAAAGAGTCCGATACAGAAACCAGAGATGGAGATAGAGTCTGATGCAGAACCCAGCGAGAGAGGGAGAGTTTGATACATAACCCAGAGAGAGACAGAGAGAGAGAGTCCGATACATAACCCAGAGAGGGAGAGAGTGTCCGATACATAACCCAGAGAGAGAGGGAGTCTGATACAAAACCCAGAGAGAGAGAATGTGATACATAACCCAGAGAGAGAGAGACCGATACATAACCCAGAGAGAGAGAGAGTCCGATACATAAACCAGAGAGAGAGATGGAGAGTCTGATACATAACCCAGAGAGAGAGAGAGAGATTCTGATACATAACCCAGAGTTAGAGATAGAGCCCGATACATAACGCAGAGGGAGAGAGACAGCCCGATACATAACCCAGAGAAAGAGAGAGAGTTTGAAACATAACCCAGAGAGAGAGAGTCTGATACAGAACCCAGAGAGAGATAGAGGGTCCGATACATTACCCAGAGAGAGTCTGATACATAACCCAGAAAGAGAGGGAGAGAGAGAGAGAGTCCGATACATAACCCAGAGAGAGAGAGAGAGAGTCTGATACATAACCCAGAGAGTGAGAGAGAGTCTGATACGTAACCCAGAGAGAGAGAGTCCGATACGGAATCCAGAGAGAGAGAGAGAGAGAGTCTGATACATAACCCAGAGAGAGAGAGTGTCCGATACATAACCCGGAGAGAGAGAGAGAGAGTCTGATACATAACCCAGAGGGAGAGATATAGAGTCCAATACATAACCCAGAGAGAGAGAGGGAGAGAGAGAGAGTCTGATACATAACCCAGAGAGAGAGAGATAGAGTCCAATACATAACCCAGAGAGAGAGAGGGAGAGAGAGAGAGTCTGATACATAACCCAGAGAGAGAGAGATAGAGTCCAATACATAACCCAGATAGAGAGAGAGAGAGTCCGATACATAACCCAGAGAGAGAGAGAGTCCGATACATAACCCAGAGAGAGAGAGAGAGAGTCCGATACAAACCCAGAGAGAGAGAGAGAGAGTCTGAAACATAACCCAGAGAGAGAGAGAGAGAGTCTGAAACATAACCCAGAGAGAGAGAGAGTCCGATACTTCACCCAGAGAGAGAGAGAGTCTGATACATAACCCAGAGAGAGAGACCGATACAGAACCCAGAGAGAGAGAGTCCAATACATAACCCAGAGAGAGAGAGGGAGAGAGAGAGAGTCCGATACATAATCCAGAGAGAGAGAGATGCCGATACATAACCCAGAGAGAAAGAGAGTCCGATACATAACGCAGAGAGAGACAGAGGGAGAGAGTCCGATACATAACACAGAGAAAGAGAGAGTCTGATACATAACCCAGAGGGAGAGAGAGAGTCCGATACAGAAACCAGAGAAAGAGAGAGTCTGATATATAACCCAGAGAGAGAGAGAGTCCGATACAGAAACTGGAGAGAGAGAGATAGAGTCTGATACAGAACCCAGCGAGAGAGGGAGAGTTTGATACATAACCAAGAGAGAGAGAGAGAGAGTCTGAAACATAACCCAGAGAGAGAGACCGATACATCACCCAGAGAGTCGGAGAGAGAGAGTCCGATACATAACGCAGAGGGAGAGAGAGAGTCCGATACATAACTCAGAGAAAGAGAGAGAGAGTCTTATATATAACCCAGAGAGAGAGAGAGAGTCCGATACAGAAACCGGAGAGAGAGTCCGATCCAGAAACCAGAGAGAGAGAGAGAGTCTGATACATAACCCAGACAGAGAAAGAGTCCGATACATAACCCAGAGAAAGAGAGAGAGTGAGTTTGAAACATAACCCAGAGAGAGAGAGTCTGATACAGAACCCAGAGAGAGAGAGAGAGAGTCCGATACATAACCCAGAGAGAGAGAGAGAGTCTGATACATAACCCATAGAGAGAGAGAGAGAGAGTCCGATACATAACCCGGAGAGAGAGAGAGTCCGATACATAACCCAGAGAGAGAGAGAGAGTCTGATACATAACCCAGAGAGAGACAGAGACAGAGAGTCCGAGACATAACCCAGAGACAGAGAGAGTCTGAAACATAACCCAGAGACAGAGAGAGAGTCCGATACGTAACCCAGAGAGAGAGAGAGTCTGATACATAACCAAACCAGAGAGAGAGACCGATACATAACCCAGAGAGAGAGAGAGTCCGATACATAACCCAGAGAGGGAGAGAGTCCGATACATAACCCAGAGAGAGAGAGAGTCCGATACATAACCCAGAGAGAGAGAGAGAGAGTCTGATGCATAACCCAGAGAGAGAGAGAGAGTCTGATACATCACCCAGAGAGAGAGAGAGAGTCCGATACAGAAACCAGAGGGAGAGCGAGAGTCTGATACATAACCCAGAGAGAGAGAGTCTGATACATAACCCAGGGAGAGAGAGAGTCTGATACATAACCAAGAGAGAGAGTCTGACAAAAAAACCAGAGAGAGAGAGAGAGAGAGTCTGATACAGAACCCAGCGAGAGAGGGAGAGTTTGATATATAACCCAGAGAGAGACAGAGAGAGAGAGTCTGATACATAACCCAGAGAGAGAGGGAGTCTGATGCATAACCCTGAGAGAGTCTGATACATAACCCAGAGAGAGAGAATGTGATACATAACCCAGAGAGAGAGAGAGTCCGATACATAAACCAGAGAGAGAGAGGGAGAGTCTGATACATAACCCAGACAGAGAGAGCCCGATACATAACGCAGAGGGAGAGAGACAGCCCGATACATAACCCAGAGAAAGAGAGAGAGAGTCCAATACATAACCCAGAGAGAGAGAGTCCGATACATCACCCAGAGAGAGTGAGTCCAATACATAACCCAGAGAGAGAGAGAGAGTCCGATACATCACCCAGAGAGAGTGAGTCCAATACATAACCCAAAGAGAGAGAGAGAGTCCGATACATAACCCAGAGAGAGAGAGAGAGAGTCTGATACATAACCCAGAGAGAGAGAGAGAGTCCGATACATAACCCGGAAAGAGAGAGAGTCCGATACATAACCCAGAGAGAGAGAGAGAGTCTGATACATAACCCAGAGAGAGATAGAGGGTCCGATACATTTCCCAGAGAGAGAGAGAGAGTCTGATACATAACCCAGAGAGAGAGAGACAGACAGTCCAAGACATAACCCAGAGAGACAGAGAGAGTCTGATACATAACCCGGAGAGAGAGAGAGAGTCCGATACAGAATCCAGAGAGAGAGAGAGAGAGTCTGATACATAACCAAACCAGAGAGAGAGACCGATACATAACCCAGAGAGAGAGAGTGTCCGATTCATAACCCGGAGAGAGAGAGAGAGAGTCCGATACAGAATCCAGAGAGAGATAGAGAGAGTGTGATACATAACCAAACCAGAGAGAGAGACCGATACATAACCCAGAGAGAGAGAGTGTCCGATTCATAACCCGGAGAGAGAGAGAGTGTCCGATACATAACGCAGAGAGAGAGAGAGAGAGTCTGATACATAACCCAGAGAGAGAGGGAGTCTGATGCACAACCCTGAGAGAGTCTGATACATAACCCAGAGAGAGAGAATGTGATACATAACCCAGAGAGAGAGAGAGTCCGATACATAAACCAGAGAGAGAGAGGGAGAGTCTGATACATAACCCAGACAGAGAGAGCCCGATACATAACGCAGAGGGAGAGAGACAGCCCGATACATAACCCAGAGAAAGAGATAGAGAGTTTGATACATAACCCAGAGAGAGAGAGAGAGTCCAATACATAACCCAGAGAGAGAGAGTCCAATACATAACCTCGAGAGAGAGAGAGAGTCCGATACATAACCCAGAGAGAGAGAGTCTGATACAGAACCCAGAGTGAGATAGAGGGTCCGATACATAACCCAGAGAGAGAGGGAGAGAGAGACAGAGTCCGATACATAACCCAGAGAGAGAGAGAGAGTCTGATACATAACCCATAGAGAGAGAGAGAGAGTCCGATACATAACCCGGAGAGAGAGAGAGTCCGATACATAACCCAAAGAGAGAGAGAGTCTGATACATAACCCAGAGAGAGACAGAGACAGAGAGTCCGAGACATAACCCAGAGACAGAGAGAGTCTGAAACATAACCCAGAGACAGAGAGAGAGTCCGATACGTAACCCAGAGAGAGAGAGAGAGTCTGATGCATAACCAAACCAGAGAGAGAGACCGATACATAACCCAGAGAGAGAGAGTGTCCGATACATAACCCGGAGAGAGGGAGAGAGAGAGTCTGATACATAACCCAGAGAGAGAGAGAGTCCGATACATAACCCAGAGAGAGAGAGAGAGTCCGATACATAACCCAGAGAGAGAGAGAGTCCGATACATAACCCCGAGAGAGAGAGAGTCCGATACATAACCCAGAGAGAGAGAGAGAGAGTCTGATGCATAACCCAGAGAGAGAGAGAGAGTCCGATACATAACCCAGAGAGAGAGAGAGTCTGATACATCACCCAGAGAGAGAGAGTCCGATACAGAAACCAGAGGGAGAGCGAGAGTCTGATACATAACCCAGAGAGAGAGAGAGTCTGATACATAACCCAGGGAGAGAGAGAGTCTGATACATAACCAAGAGAGAGAGTCTGACAAAAAAACCAGAGAGAGAGAGAGAGAGTCTGATACATAACCCAGAGAGAGAGAGAGTCCGATACAGAAACCAGAGAGAGAGATCGAGTCTGATACAGAACCCAGCGAGAGAGGGAGAGTTTGATACATAACCCAGAGAGAGACAGAGAGAGAGAGTCTGATACATAACCCAGAGAGAGAGGGAGTCTGATGCATAACCCTGAGAGAGTCTGATACATAACCCAGAGAGAGAGAATGTGATACATAACCCAGAGAGAGAGAGTCCGATACATAAACCAGAGAGAGAGAGGGAGAGTCTGATACATAACCCAGACAGAGAGAGCCCGATACATAACGCAGAGGGAGAGAGACAGCCCGATACATAACCCAGAGAAAGAGAGCGAGAGTTTGATACATAACCCAGAGAGAGAGAGAGTCCAATACATAACCCAGAGAGAGAGAGTCCGATACATCACCCAGAGAGAGTGAGTCCAATACATAACCCAGAGAGAGAGAGAGAGTCCGATACATCACCCAGAGAGAGTGAGTCCAATACATAACCCAGAGAGAGAGAGAGAGAGTCCGATACATCACCCAGAGAGAGTGAGTCCAATACATAACCCAAAGAGAGATAGAGGGTCCGATACATTACCCAGAGAGAGAGGGAGAGAGAGAGAGAGTCCGATACATAACCCAGAGAGAGAGAGAGAGTCCGATACATAACCCGGAGAGAGAGAGAGTCCGATACATAACCCAGAGAGAGAGAGAGAGAGAGTCTGATACATAACCCAGAGAGAGATAGAGGGTCCGATACATTTCCCAGAGCGAGAGAGAGAGTCCGATACATAACCCAGAGAGAGAGAGACAGACAGTCCTGGACAGAACCCAGAGAGACAGAGAGAGTCTGATACATAACCCGGAGAGAGAGAGAGAGTCCGATACAGAATCCAGAGAGAGAGAGAGAGTCTGATACATAACCAAACCAGAGAGAGAGACCGATTCATAACCCGGAGAGAGAGAGAGTGTCCGATACATAACGCAGAGAGAGAGAGAGAGAGTCTGATACATAACCCAGAGAGAGAGAGAGAGAGTCTGATACATCACCCGGAGAGAGAGAGAGAGAGAGTCCGATACAGAAACCAGAGGGAGAGAGAGAGTCTGATACATAACCCAGACAGAGAGAGAGAGTCTGATGCATAACCCAGAGAGAGATCGAGTCTGATACAGAACCCAGCGAGAGAGGGAGAGTTTAATACATAACCAAGAGAGAGAGAGAGAGTCCGATACATTACCCAGAGAGAGAGAGAGAGAGTCTGATGCATAACCCAGTCTGTTAGAAACAAGGAGGGGGAGAATGAGAGAGAGGGAAACAGGGAGAGTCAGAGTCACTTCTGTCACCTTGAATGTCGGTGAGTCTGAGAGAGATTCACCTGCCCAGGTATTTATCAGCAGCCTCGAGTGACTCATGGTGTATCTCTGGCTGCCTTCCACGGGCAGCATTTGCATCTGTACTTCGTGGAATCTTCCAGAAGTAACTGGGGATGTCTCGATGTGTTACTTTCCTGTCGTTGACCAATCCCGAGCCACACTGATACGGTTTGTGGTGAAACCACAGAGCTCATTCTGGGCAGGGACACGGAGGGTTCAGTGTCCCCTGGGAGACTGAGCGGTGGGGTTTAGTGAGCCCCATCTCCAACTCCACATCACTCTCGAACGTGTATTAATATCGCATCTTTAACGTAGTAAAAACCTCCCCAAGTCTCTTCTGAGCGGAAATCAGTCAAAGATTGACACCAAGCCACATACGGAGATATTAAGACAGGTGACCAAAAGCTCGGTCAAAGAGGTAGGTTTTCAGGAGAGTCTTAAAGGAGGAGAGAGAGGCAGAGAGGTTTAGGGAGGGAATTCCAGAGCTTAACATAAGAACGTAAGAACTAGGAGCAGGAGTAGGCCTTCCGGCCCCTCGAGCCTGCTCTGCCATTCAATAAGATCATGGCTGATCTTCTATCTCAACTCCATTTTCCTGCACCATCCCCATATCCCTCGATGCCTTTCATATCTAGAAATCTATCGCTCTCTGTTTTGAATATAATCAACGACTGAGCCTCCACAGCCCTCTGGGGTAGAGAATTCCAATGATTCCCCACCCTCTGAGTGAAGAAATTTCTCCCCATCTCAGTCCTAAATGGCCGACCCCTTATTCTGAGACCATGACCCCTGGTTCTAGACTCCCCAGCCAGGGGAAACATCCTTCCTGCATCTACCCTATCGAGCCCTGTAAGAATTGTGTTTGTTTCAATGAGATCACCTCCCATTCTTCTAAACTCTAGAGAATACAGGTCGAGTCTACTCAATCTCTCCTCATTGGACAATCCCGCCATCCCAGGAATCAATCCATGCTTAGGGTCGAGGCAGCTGAAGGCACGGCCGCCAATGGTGGAGCGATGAAAATCGGGGATGAGCAAGAAGGGGGAATTGGAGGAGTGCAGAGACCTTGGAGGGTTGTATGGGCTGGAGGAGGTTACAGAGATAGGGAGGGGGGCAAGGGCCATGCAGAAAACTCGGAGGGTTGTAGGGGCTGGAGGGGGTTACAGAGATAGGGAGAGGGCGAGGGCAATGCAGAGATTTCGGAGGGTAGTCGGGGCTGGAGGGGGTTATAGGGATTGGGAGGGGGGAGGGTCATGCAGAGATCTTGGAGGGTTGTAGGGGCTGGAGGGGGTTATAGGGATTGGGAGGGGGGAGGGTCATGCAGAGATCTCGGAGGGTTGTAGGGGCTGGAGGGGGTTGTAGGGATTGTGAGGGGGGCGAGGGCCATGCAGAAAACTCGGAGGGTTGTAGGGGCTGGAGGGGGTTACAGAGATAGGGAGAGGGCGAGGGCAATGCAGAGATCTCGGAGGGTAGTCGGAGCTGGAGGGGGATATAGGGATTGGGAGGGGGGGAGGATCATGCAGAGATCTCGGAGGGTAGTCGGGGCTGGAGGAGGTTACAGAGATAGGGAGGGGGGCGAGGGCCCTGGAGGGATTTGAAAACAAGGGTGAGAATTTTAAAATTGAGGCGTTCCCAGACCGGGATCCAATGTAGGTCCAGCGAGCACAGGAGGTGATGGGTGAACTGGACTCGGTGCGAGTTAGGATACGGGACAGCAGGAGTTTCGAATGAGCTCAAGTCTATGGAAGGTGCAGGGTGGGAGGCCGGCCAAGAAAGCACGATAATAAACCTTTACAAAACACTGGTTAGGTCCCAGCTGGAGTATTGTGTCCAATTCTGGGCGCTGCACTTTAGGAAGGATGTGAAGACCCTTGGAGAGGGTGCAGAGGAGATTTACCAGAATGGTTCCAGGGATCAGGGACTTCCGTTAACGGGGAGAGACTGCAGAAGCTGGGATTGTTCTCCTTAGAGCAGAGAAGGTTAACGGGAGATTTAAAAGAGGTGATTAAATTGATGAGGGGTTTTGATAGAGTAAATAAGGAGAAAGAGTTTCCAGTGGCAGGAGGGTCGGTAACCAGAGGACACAGATTTCAGATAATTGTCCAAAGAACCAGAGGCGATATCTCGAAGAAAATTAATTCCAAATTGGAAAAGACATCGTGGTCAAGTTAACGATCATTAAACAGTAGAATTTCAATGTAGGTTATTGTAAGAATGGATTAGATTCCTTGCTAATGCTTCATCTGTGTGGGGATATAGTCGTGGGATTGAAAATCAGAGAATTATAGAAAATTTATGACACAAAAGGAGGCCGTTCAGCCCATCTTGTCCGCGCCGGCCGACAATGAGCCACCCGGCCTAATCCCATTTTCCAGCACTTGGTCCGTAGCCCTGGAGGTTACGGCACTTCAGATGCACATCCAGGTACTTTTTAAATGAGTTGAGGGTTTCTGCCTCTGTCCCTCTCAGGCAGTGAGATCCAGACCCCCACCACACTCTGGGTGAAAAAACTTCTCCTCAGCTCCCCTCTAATCCTTCGACCAATCACTTTAAATCTGTGACCCCCTGGTTATTGTCCTCTCCGCTAAGGGAAATAGCTCCTCCCTATCCACTCTATCTAGGCCCCTCATAATTTTATACACCTCAGATAAATCACCCCTCAGCCTCCTCTGTTCCAAGGAAAACAACCCCAGCCGATCCAATCTTTCCTCACAGCTAAAATTCTCCAGTCTGGGCAACATCCTGGTAAATCTACTCTGTACCCTCTCCCGTGCAATCACATCAAGGCCCTACTCTGAGGGATCCTGTAAAAGGTACAGGTCTCATGTAAACCAGGGATACATTCCAGGCCCTGGTCTGAGGGACTCTGTTACAGGTACAGGACTCAGTAATCCAGGGATACATTCCAGGCCCTGGTCTGAGGGATCCTGTAACAGGTACAGGACTTAATAAACCAGGGATACATTCCAGGTCCTGGCCTGAGTGATCCTGTAACAGGTACAGGACTCAGTAAACCAGGGATACATTCCAGGCCCTGGTCTGAGGGACTCTGTAACAGGTACAGGACTCAGTAAACCAGGGATACATTCCAGGCCCTGGTCTGAGGGACTCTGTAACAGGTACAGGACTCAGTAAACCAGGGATACATTCCAGGCCCTGGTCTGAGGGACTCTGTAACAGGTGCAGGACTCAGTAAACCAGGGATACATTCCAGGCCCTGGTCTGAGGGATCCTGTAACAGGTACAGGACTCAGTAAACCAGGGATACATTCCAGGCCCTGGTCTGAGGGATCCTGTAACAGGTACAGGACTCAGTAAACCAGGGATACATTCCAGGCCCTGGTCTGAGGGACTCTGTAACAGGTGCAGGACTCAGTAAACCAGCGATACATTCCAGGCCCTGGTCTGAGGGATCCTGTAACAGGTACTGGACTCAGTAAACCAGGGATACATTCCAGGCCCTGGTCTGAGGGACTCTGTAACAGGTGCAGGACTCAGTAAACCAGGGATACATTCCAGGCCCTGGTCTGAGGGATCCTGTAACAGGTACAGGACTCAGTAAACCAGGGATACATTCCAGGCCCTGGTCTGAGGGATCCTGTAACAGGTGCAGGACTCAGTAAACCAGGGATACATTCCAGGCCCTGGTCTGATGGATCCTGTAGAAGGTACAGGACTCAATAAACCAGGGATACATTCCAGGCCCTGGTCTGAGGGATCCTGTAACAGGTACAGGACTCAGTAAACCAGGGATACATTCCAGGCCCTGGTCTGAGGGATCCTGGAACATGTGCAGGACTCAGTAATCCAGGGATACATTCCAGGCCCTGGTCTGAGGGATCCTGGAACATGTGCAGGACTCAGTAAACCAGGGATACATTCCAGGTCCTGGCCTGAGGGATCCTGTAACTGTTCCAGCCCGTCAGGATTGTCATGTACGTATTTAGTTTTATTTCAGCAAATTTAATAATTCTGTTTATCTGTCACATTATTTGAGGGTTTCAGTCTCTAAACTGAATCTGTTGTTCTGAGAGTTTTTACAGTAAAGAGTTGAGTTTAATTTCGGGAGGTGGGTACAATCCATGTCTGGGACACACTCGCCCTGTGAAATATTGAATCTTGTTCATTAGATGGGGCGTTTGGATTAGTGGGGGAGAGAGGAAGAGAGAGAGAGAGCCAGAGAGAGACAGAGAGAGAGAGAGAGAGACAGGGTGAGAGAGAAATACAGAGTGAGACAGAGAGAGAGAGAGTGAGAGAAAGAGAGATTCATAGAGAGAGAGGGAGAGAGAGGGACAGAGAGTGATGGAGAAACAGGGAGAGAGAGAGAGAGGGAGAGACACAGTGAGACAGACTGATAACGAGAAAAAGAAGGAGACAGAGAGAGAGACAGAGAGAGAGAGAGAGATAAACAAGGAGACAGAGAGAGAGACAGAGAGAGAGAGAACAGGAGAGGGAAATATCTGAATTAAAACATGTCTCCAATCTCCCACCACTGATGTCGATCCTTGAAGTACCATCTTGTCCATCTCTCAATCTCACCTTGTTCTGTTCAGCTCCTTCACTCAGCTGAGTTCAGTAATTAAACCCCGAATATTCGAGGGTCTCTCTCAGAGCTGTTCCATTCCCCCCTGGGTTTGGGCTCCCACTTTAACTGTGGCCTTTTATTCCCCTATTTAAAGTGGGGAGTTTGTATCTCTGGTCAGGAGAATTCTCCCTCTTGCTTTTTATCTCCGGACTGCACTTTTCCAAGTGAAGGTTTTATTTGCACTCTGACCAGGCCAGGAAGTTTTCATCAAACTTCAGTTTTTATTGAAATGAGCAGTGAGAAAAGATCAATTGTTGATCCCGATAGACATGGAGATAAGAAAGTCCCTCAGCATTGGGTGTGTGTCTCTGTGTGTCTCTCTCTCACTGTGTCACTGTGTGTGTCTCTCTCACTGTGTCTCAGTGTGTGTCTCTCACTCTGTCTCTCTGTGTCTCCCTCACTCTGTCTCTGTGTGTGTCTCTCTCACTGTGTCTCTGTGTGTGTCTGTCACTGTGTCTCTGTGTGTGTCTCTCTCTATCCCCCTCTCTCTCTGTTTCTCTCTCTCTCTCTGTCTCTCTCTCTTTTTATCTCTCTCTCTCTGTCTCTCGCTCCCCCTCTCTATCTCTGGGTGCCGCTCTCTCTCTCTCTATCTCTCTGTGGCTGTCTCTCTCCCTCTCTCTGTGTCTCTCTGTATGTTTCTCTCTCTCTGTCCGTTTCTTGCTCTCTCTTTCTCTGTCTCTCTCTCAGTGTCTCTCTCTCTCTGTCTCTCTCTCTCAGTGTCTCTCTCTCACTGTGTGTCACTCTCAGTGTGTCTCTCTCTCACTGTCTCTTTCTGTCTTTCTCTCAGTGTCTCTCTCACTGTGTGTCTCTCTGTCTCTGTGTGTCTCTCTGTGCCTCTCTCTTTCACTGCGTCTCTCTCCTTGTATCTGTGTGTGTCTCTATCTCTGTGACTCTCTCTCTGTATCTCTCTCTCTCTGTGCCTCTCTCCATATGTCTCTGTGCGTGTCTCTCTCTCTGTCTCTCTCTCTCACTATGTCACTATCTCTGTATCTGTGTATGTCTCTCTCTCTCTCTCTGTGCCTCTCTCTCTGTCTGTCTCTCTCTTTTTCTCTCTGTCTCTCTCTCTATCTCACTCTATATCTCTGTGTCTCTCTCAATGGTCTCTCTCTATCACTCCTTGTGCCCAACTCTCTGTCCCACTCTGTGTATCATAATGTCTCTCACAATCTCTCTGTGTGTCTCTCTCTCTGTCTGTGTGTGTCTCTCTCTCTCTATCTCTATGTCTCTTAGTCTCTCTCTCTGTGCCTCTTTCTCTCTCTCTCTGTGTCTCTCTCGCTCTCTGTCTATCCTTCTGTACTTGTGTGTGTGTCTTTTTTTGTGACCCCCTCCATGCCTTTCAAACTCTGTCTCTGTGTGTGTCTCTCTCTGTTTCTCTGTGTGAGTGTGTGTCTCACCCTCTCTGACTTTCTCTCTCTGTCTCGCTCTCCCTGTGTCTCTGTGTGTGTCTCTCTCCGTCTTTCTCTCTCTCTGTCTCTCCAGCGATACATTCCAGGTCCTGGTCTGAGGGACTCTGTAACAGGTACTGGACTCAGTAAACCAGGGATACATTCCAGGCCCTGGTCTGAGGGACTCTGTAACAGGTACAGGACTCAGTAAACCAGGGATACATTCCAGGCCCTGGTCTGAGGGATCCTGTAACAGGTACAGGACTCAGTAAACCAGGGATACATTCCAGGCCCTGGCCTGAGGGATCCTGTGACTGTTCCAGCCCCTCAGGATTGTCATGTACGTAATTAGTTTTATTTCAGCAAATTTAATAATTCTGTTTATCTGTCACATTATTTGAGGGTTTCAGTTTCTAAACTGAATCTGTTGTTCTGAGACTTTTTACAATAAGGAGTTGAGTTTAGTTTAGGGAGGGGGGTACAATCCATGTCTGGGACACACTCGCCCTGTGAAATATTGAATCTTGTTCATTAGATGGGGCGTTTGGATTAATGGGGGAGAGAGGAAGAGAGAGATAGACAGAGGGAGAGCCAGAGAGAGAGAGAGAGAGACAGGGAGAGAGAGAAATACAGAGTGAGACAGAGAGAGAGAGAGAGAGAGAAAGAAAGAGAGATTCATAGAGAGAGAGTGAGAGGGATAGAGAGTGATAGAGAAACAGGGAGAGAGAGAGAGAGGGAGAGACACAGTGAGACAGACTGGTAACGAGAAAAAGAAGGAGACAGAGAGAGAGAGACAGAGAGAGAGAGATAAACAAGGAGACAGAGAGAGAGAGACAGAGAGAGAGAGAATGGGAGAGGGAAATATCTGAATTAAAACGTGTCTCCAATCTCCCACCACTGATGTTGATCCTTGAAGCACCATCTTGTCCATCTCTTGATCTCACCTTGTTCTGTTCAGCTCCTTCACTCAGCTGGGTTCAGTAATTAAACCCCGAATATTCGAGGGTCTCTCTCAGAGCTGTTCCATTCCCCCCTGGGTTTTGGCTCCCACTTTAACTGTGGCCTTTTATTCCCCTATTTAAAGTGGGGAGTTTGTATCTCTGGTCAGGAGAATTCTCCCTCTTGCTTTTTATCTCCGGACTGCACTTTTCCAAGTGAAGGTTTTATTTGCACTCTGACCAGACCAGGAAGTTTTCATCAAACTTCAGTTTTTATTAAAATGAGCAGTGAGAAAAGATCAATTGTTGATCCCGATAGACATGGAGATAAGAAAGTCGCTCAGCATTGAGTGTCTCTCACTGTGTCTCTGTGTGTCTCTCTCAATGTGTCTCTGTGTGTGTCTCTCTCTCTCACTGTATCTCTGTGTGTGTCTCTCTCACTGTATCTCTGTGTGTGTCTCTCTCACTGTATCTCTGTGTGTGTCTCCCTCACTGTGTCTCTGTGTGTGTTTCTCTCTCACTGCTGTGTCTGTGTGTGTCTCTCACTGTCTCTCTGTGTCTCTCTCACTGTGTCTCTGTGTGTGTCTGTCACTATGTCTCTGTGTGTGTGTCTCTCTCTCCCTCTCTCTCTCTGTGTGTCTCTCTCTCGCTCCCTGCCTCACTCTGTTTCTCCCTCTCTCTCTGTCTCTCTCTCTTTTTCTCTCTCCCTCTCTCTCTCTGTCTCTCTCTTCCCCTCGCTCTCTCTCTCTGTGGGAGCCGCTTTCTCTCTCTCTATCTCTCTGTGGCTGTCTCTCTCCCTCTCTCTGTGTCTCTCTGTATGTTTCTCTCTCTCTGTCTGTCTGTTTCTTGCTCTCTCTATCTCTGTCTCTCTCTCAGTGTCTCTCTCCCTCTGTCTCTCTCTCTCAGTGTCTCTCTCACTGTGTGTCACTCTCTGTGTGTCTCTCTCTCACTGTCTCTTTCTGTCTTTCTCTCAGTGTCTCTCTCACTGTGTGTCTCTCTCTCTGTCTCTGTGTGTCTCTCTCTGTGCCTCTCTCTTTCACTGCGTCTCTCTCCTTGTATCTGTGTGTCTCTATCTCTGTGACTCTCTCTCTGTATCTCTCTCTCTCTCTGTGCCTCTCTCTATATGTCTCTGTGCGTTTCTCTCTCTCTGTCTCTCTCTCTCACTGTGTCACTATCTCTGTATCTGTGTATGTCTCTCTCTCTCTCTGTCTCTCTCTCTGTGCCTCTCTCTCTCTGTCTCTCTTTTTCTCTCTGTCTCTCTCTCTATCTCACTCTATATCTCTCTGTGTCTCTCTCAATGGTCTCTCTCTATCACTCCCTGTGCCCATCTCTCTGTCCCACTCTGTGTATCATAATATCTCTCACAATCTCTGTGTGTGTGTCTCTCTCTGTCTGTGTGTGTGTCTCTCTCTCTATCTCTATGTCTCACAGTCTCTCTCTCTGTGCCTCTTTCTCTCTCTATCTGTGTCTCTCTCGCTCTCTGTCTATCTTTCTGTATGTGTGTGTGTGTGTCTCTTTGTGTGACCCCCTCTGTGCCTTTCAAACTCTGTCTCTGTGTGTGTCTCTCTCTCTGTGTCTCTGTGTGAGTGTGTTTCTCACCCTCTCTGACTCTCTCTCTCTGTCTCTCTCTCCCTGTGTCTCTGGGTGTGTGTGTCTCTCTCTCTCTCTCTCTCCCTGTGTCTCTGTGTGTGGCTCTCTCTCTGTCTTTCTCTCTCTCTGTCTCTCCAGCGATACATCCCAGGCTCTGTTCTGAGGACTCTGTTACAGGTACAGGACTCAGTAATCCAGGGATACATTCCAGGCCCTGGTCTGAGGGATCCTGTAACAGGTACAGGACTCAGTAAACCAGGGATACATTCCAGGCCCTGGTCTGAGGGATCCTGTAACAGGTACAGGACTCAGTAATCCAGGGATACATTCCAGGCCCTGGTCTGAGGGATCCTGTAACAGGTACAGGACTCAGTAAACCAGGGATACATTCCAGGCCCTGGTCTGAGGGACTCTGTAACAGGTACAGGACTCAGTAATCCAGGGATACATTCCAGGCCCTGGTCTGAGGGATCCTGTAACAGGTGCAGGACTCAGTAAACCAGGGATACATTCCAGGCCCTGGTCTGAGTGATCCTGTATCCGTTACAGCCCCTGAGGATTGTAATGTATGTAATTCGTTTTATTTCAGCAAATTTAATGATTCTGTTTATCAGTCACATTATTTGAGGTTTTCAGTCACTAAACTGAATCTGTTGTTCTGAGACTTTTTACGGTAAAGAGTTGAGTTTAGTTTAGGGAGGTGGGTACAATCCATGTCTGGGACACACTCGCCCTGTGAAATATTGAATCTTGTTCATTAGATGGGGCGTTTGGATTATTGGGGGAGAGAGGGAGAGAGAGAGAGACAGAGAGAGAGAGAAATACAGAGTGAGATAGAGAGAGAGAGTGAGAAAGAGAGATTCATGGAGAGAGAGAGAGAGAGCGATAGAGAAACAGGGGGAGAGTGAGAGAGAAGGCGAGACGCAGAGAGACAGACAGATGGCGAGAAACAGAAGACAGAGAGAAAGAGAGACAGAGAGAGAGAACGGGAGAGGGAAATATTGATGAACTGAATTAAAACATTTCTCCAACCTCCCACCACTGATGTTGATCCTTGAAGCACCATCTTGTCCATCTCTTGATCTCACCTTGTTCTGTTCAGCTCCTTCACTCAGCTGAGTTCAGTAATTAAACCCCGAATATTCGAGGGTCTCTCTCAGAGCTGTTCCATTCCCCCCTGGGTTTTGGCTCCCACTTTAACTGTGGCCTTTTATTCCCCTATTTAAAGTGGGGAGTTTGTATCTCTGGTCAGGAGAATTCTCCCTCTTGCTTTTTATCTCCGGACTGCACTTTTCCAAGTGAAGGTTTTATTTGCACTCTGACCAGACCAGGAAGTTTTCATCAAACTTCAGTTTTTATTAAAATGAGCAGTGAGAAAAGATCAATTGTTGATCCCGATAGACATGGAGATAAGAAAGTCCCTCAGCATCGGGTGTGTGTCTCTGTGTGTCTCTCTCACTGTGTCTCTGTGTGTCTCTCTCTCTCTCACTGTGTCTCTGTGTGTGTCTCTCACTGTGTCTCTGTGTGTCTCTCTCTCTCTCACTGTGTCTCTGTGTGTGTCTCTCTCACTCTGTCTCTGTGTGTGTCTCTCTCACTGTGTCTCTGTGTGTATCTCTCACTGTGTCTCTGTGTGTCTGTCATTGTGTCTCTCTCACTGTGTCTCTGTGTGTGTCTCTCTCTCTGTGTCTGTGTGTGTCTCTCACTCTGTCTCTCTGTGTCTCTCTCACTATGTCTCTGTGTGTGTCTGTCACTGTGTCTCTGTGTGTGTCTCTCTCCCTCTCTCTCTCTCTGTGTCTCTCTCTTGCTCCCTGTCTCTCTCTGTTTGTTTCTCTCTCTCTCTCTGTCTCTCTCTCCCCCTCTCTCTCTCTGTGGGTGCCGCTCTCTCTCTCTGTGGCTGTCTCTCTCTCTCTGTGGCTGTCTCTCTCCCTCTCGCTGTGTCTCTTTGTCTGTTTCTCTCTCTCTGTCTGTTTCTTGCTCTCTCTTTGTCTCTCTCTCAGTGTCTCTCTCTCTCAGTGTCTCTCTCTCACTGTGTGTCACTCTCTGTGTGTCTCACTCTCACTGTCTCTTTCTGTCTTTCTCTCAGTGTCTCCCTCACTGTGTATCTCTCTCTCTGTCTCTGTGTGTCTCTCTCTCTCTGTCTCTCTCTCTGTGTCTCTATCTCTGTATCTCTCTCTCTCACTGTGCCTCTCTCTCTGCATCTGTGTATGTCTCTCTCTCTCTGTCTCTCTCTCTCTGTCTCTCTCTCTCTCTCTGTGACTCTCTCTTTCACTGCGTCTCTCTCCTTGTATCTGTGTGTGTCTCTATCTCTGTGACTCTCTGTCTCTCTCTCTCTCTGTGCCTCTCTCTATATGTCTCTGTGCGTGTCTCTCTCTGTCTCTCTCTCTCACTGTGTCTCTATCTCTGTATCTCTCTCTTTCACTGTGCCTCTCTCTCTGCATCTGTGTATGTCTCTCTCTCTCTGTCTCTCTCTCTGTCTCTGTGTGTCTCTCTCTGTGACTCTCTCTTTCACTGCGTCTCTCTCCTTGGATCTGTGTGTGTCTCTATCTCTGTGACTCTCTCTGTCTCTCTCTCTCACTGTGCCTCTCTCTCTGTATCTGTGTATGTCTCTCTCTCTCTCTGCCTCTCCCTCTGTGCCTCTCTCTCTGTCTGTCTCTCTCTCTTTCTGTCTGTCTCTCCCTCTATCTCACTCTATATCTCTCTGTTTCTCTCTCAATGTTCTCTCTCTATCACTCCCTGTGCCCATCTCTCTGTCCCACTCTGTGTATCATAATGTCTCTCACAATCTCTCTGTCTCTCTCTCTCTGTGTCTGTGTGTGTCTCTCTCTATCTCTGTGTCTCTCAGTCTCTCTCTCTGTGCCTCTTTCTCTCTCTCTCCATGTCTCTCTCGCTCTCTGTCTATCCTTCTGTATGTGTGTGTGTGTGTCTCTCTCTGTGTCCCCCTCCGTGCCTTTCAATCTCTGTCTCTGTGTGTGTCTCTCTCTGTGTCTCTGTGAGTGTGTGTCTCACTCTATCTGACTCTCTCTCTCTGTCTCGCTCTCCCTGTGTCTGTGTGTGTGTGGCTCTCTCTCTGTCTTTCTCTTTCTCTGTCTCTCCAGCGATCCATCCCAGGCTCTGGTCTGAGGGACTCTGTAACAGGTACAAGACTCAGTAAACCAGGGATACATTCCAGGCCCTGGTCTGAGGATATCCTGTAACAGGTACAGGACTCAGTAAACCAGGGATACATTCCAGAGCCTGGTCTGAGGGATCCTGTAACAGGTACAGGACTCAGTAAACCAGGGATACATTCCAGGCCCTGGTCTGAGGGATCCTGTAACAGGTACAGGACTCAGTAAACCAGGGATACATTCCAGGCCCTGGTCTGAGGGATCCTGTAACTGTTCCAGCCCCTTATGATTGTAATGTACGTAATTAGTTTTGTTTCAGCAAATTTCGTGATTCTGTTTATCAGTCACAATGTTTGATGGTTTCAGTCACTAAACTGAATCTGTTGTTTTGAAACATTTTACAGTAAAGAGTTGAGTTTAGTTTCGGGAGGTGGGTACAATCCATGTCTGGGACACACTCGCCCTGTGAAATATTGAATCTTGTTCATTAGATGGTGCGTTTGGATTAATGGGGCAGAGAGGGAGAGGGAGAGAGACAGACAGACAGACAGACAGCGAGAGAGAGAAATACAAAGTGAGACAGAGAGAGAGAGAGCCATAGAAGTTTACAACATGGAAACAGGCCCTTCGGCCCAACATGTCCATGTCGCCCAGTTTATACCCACGAAGCGAGTCCCAATTGCCTGCACTTGGCCCATATCCCTCTATCTTACCCATGGAACTGTCCAAATGCTTTTTAAAAGACAAAATTGTACCCGCCTCTACTACTGCCTCTGGCAGCTCGTTCCAGACACTCACCACCCTTTGAGTGAAAAAATTGCCCCTCTGGACCCTTTTGTATCTCTCCCCTCTCACCTTAAATCTGTGCCCCCTCGTTATAGACTCCCCTAACTTTGGGAAAAGATTTTGACTATCGACCTTATCTATGCCCCTCATTATTTTATAGACTTCTATAAGATCACCCCTTAACCTCCTACTCTCCAGGGAAAAAAGTCCCAGTCTGTCTAACCTCTCCCTGTAAGTCAAACCATCAAGTCCCGGTAGCATCCTAGTAAATCTTTTCTGCACTCTTTCCAGTTTAATAATATCCTTTCTATAATAGGGTGACCAGAACTGTACACAGTATTCCAAGTGTGGCCTTACTAATGTCTTGTACAACTTCAACAAGACATCCCAACTCCTGTATTCAATGTTCTGACCAATGAAACCAAGCATGCTGGATGCCTTCTTCACCACCCTATCCACCTGTGACTCCACTTTCAAGGAGCTATGAACCTGTACTCCTAGATCTCTTTGTTCTATAACTCTCCCCAACGCCCTACCATTAACGGAGTAGGTCCTGGCCCGATTCGATCCACCAAAATGCATCACCTCACATTTATCTAAATTAAACTCCATCTGCCATTCATCGGCCCACTGGCCCAATTTATCAAGATCCCATTGCAATCCTAGATAACCTTCTTCACTGTCCACAATGCCACCAATCTTGGTGTCATCTGCAAACTTACTAACCATGCCTCCTAAATTCTCATCCAAATCATTAATATAAATAACAAATAACAGCGGACCCAGCACCGATCCCTGAGGCACACCGCTGGTCACAGGCGTCCAGTTTGAAAAACAACCCTCTACAACCACCCTCTGTCTTCTGTCGTCAATCCAATTTTGTATCCAATTGGCTACCTCACCTTGGATCCCGTGAGATTTAACCTTATGTAACAACCTACCATGTGGTACCTTGTCAAAGGCTTTGCTAAAGTCCATGTAGACCACGTCTACTGCACAGCCCTCATCTATCTTCTTGGTTACCCCTTCAAAAAACTCAATCAAATTCATGGGACATGATTTTCCACTCACAAAACCATGCTGACTGTTCCTAATCAGTCCCTGCCTCTCCAAATGCCTGTAGATCCTATCTCTCAGAATACCCTCTAACAACTTACCCACTACAGATGTCAGGCTCACCAGTCTGTAGTTCCCAGGCTTTTCCCTGCCGCCCTTCTTAAACAAAGGCACAACATTTGCTACCCTCCAATCTTCAGGCACCTCACCTGTAGCGGTGGATGATTCAAATATCTCTGCTAGGGGACCCGCAATTTCCTCCCTAACCTCCCATAACGTCCTGGGATACATTTCATCAGGTTCCGGAGATTTATCTACCTTGATGCGAGTTAAGACTTCCAGCACCTCCCTCTCTGTAATATGTACACTCCTCAAGACATCACTATTTATTTCCCCAACTTCCCTAACATCCATGCCTTTCTCAACCGTAAATACCGATGTGAAATATTCATTCAGGATCTCACCCATCTCTTGTGGTTCCGCACATAGATGACCTTGTTGATCCTTAAGAGGCCCTACTCTCTCCCTAGTTACTCTTTTGCCCTTTATGTATTTGTAGAAGCTCTTTGGATTCTCCTTTGCCTGATCTGTCAAAGCAATCTCATGTCCCCTTTTTGCCCTCCTGATTTCTCTCTTAACTCTACTCCGGCAATCTCTATACTCTTCAAAGGATCCGCTTGATACCAGCTGCCTATGCATGTCATATGCCTCTTTCTTCTTTTTGACTAGGGCCTCAATCTCCCGAGTCATCCAAGGTTCCCTACTTCTACCAGCCTTGCCCTTCACTTTATAAGGAATATGCTTACACTGAACCCTGGTTAACACACTTTTGAAAGCCTCCCACTTACCAGACGTCCCTTTGCCTGCCAACAGATTCTCCCAATCAACTTCTGAAAGTTCCTGTCTAATACCATCAAAATTGGCCTTTCCCCAATTTAGAATTTTAACTTTTGGGCCAGACCTATCCTTCTCCATAGCTATCTTAAAACTAATGGAATTATGATCACTGGTCCCAAAGTGATCGCTCACTAACACTTCTGTCACCTGCCCTTCCTTATTTCCCAAGAGGAGGTCAAGTTTTGCCCCCTCTCTCGTCGGGTCATCCACATACTGATTGAGAAATTCCTCCTGAATACACTCAACAAATTTCTCTCCATCCAAGCCCCTAATGCTATGGCTGTCCCAGTCAATGTTGGGAAAGTTAAAGTCCCCTACTATTACCACCCTATTTTTCTTGCAGCTGTCTGTAATCTCCTTGCAAATATGCTCCTCAATTTCCCATTGACTATTTGGGGGTCTGTAGTACAATCCTATCAAAGTCATCTCTCCATTCTTATTTTTCAGTTCTACCCATATAGACTCAGTGGGCGAACCCTCGGATATATCCCCTCTCACTACTGCTGTGATGTTCTCTCTAATCAAGAACGCAACTCCCCCTCCTCTCTTACCTCCTGCTCTACCTTTCCTATAGCATCTGTACCCTGGAACATTGAGCTGCCAGTCCTGCCCCTCCCTTCGCCATGTTTCAGTAATAGCTATAACATCCCAGTCCCATGTACCCATCCATGCCCTGAGTTCATCTGCCTTGCCCATCAGACTTCTTGCATTGAAATAAATGCAGTTTAATCTAGACTTCCCTTGGTCTTTGCCCTGCTTTCTCAGGCCATCTGTCCGGTCATGTTTTGTACACTCTCCCTTACTGCCTTTTGTTTCTGTCACAACTTTACTTCCCACTGACTTCCTGCATCAGTTCCCATCCCCTGATTAGTTAAACCCTCCCCAACAGCACTAGCAAACACTCAACCTCGGACATTGGTTCCAGTCCTGCCCAGATGCAGACCGTCCAATTTGTACTGGTCCCACCTCCCCCAGAACCGGTTCCAATGGCCCAGGAATTTGAATCCCTCCCTCTTGCACCTTCTCTCAAGCCACGTATTCATCCTAGCTATCCTGTCATTCCTACTCTGACTAGCCCAGAGAAAGAAAGAGAGATTCATAGAGAGGGAGAGGGAGGGAGTGACAGAGAGAGAGAGAGAGACAGAGAGAGAGAGAGAGAGAGAGACAGGGAGAGAGAGAAATACAGAGTGGGAGAGAGAGAGAGAGAGAAAGAAATAGAGATTCATAGAGAGAGCGAGAGAGAGAGACAGAGAGTGATAGAGAAACAGGGAGAGAGAGAGAGAGGGAGAGACACTGAGAGACAGACAGATAGCAAGAAACAGTAGGAGACAGAGAGAGAGAGAGAGACAGAGAGAGAGAGAACGGGAGAGGGAAAAATTGATGACCTGAATTAAAATGTGTCTCCAAACTCCCACCACTGATGTTGATCCTTGAAGCACCATCTTGTCCATCTCTTGATCTCACCTTGTTCTGTTCAGCTCCTTCACTCAGCTGAGTTCAGCAATTAATCCCCGAATATTCGAGGGTCTCTCTCAGAGCTGTTCCACTCCCCCCTGGGTTTGGGCTCCCACTTTAACTGTGGCCTTTTATTCCCCTATTTAAAGTGGGGAGTTTGTATCTCTGGTCAGGAGAATTCTCCCTCTTGCTTTTTATCTCCGGACTGCACTTTTCCAAGTGAAAGTTTTATTCGCACTCTGACCAGGCCAGGAAGTTTTCATCAAACTTCAGTTTTTATTAAAATGAGCAGTGAGAAAAGATCAATTGTTGATCCCGATAGACATGGAGATAAGAAAGTCCCTCAGCATTGGGTGTGTGTCTCTGTGTGTGTCTCTCACTGTGTCTCTGTGTCTCTCCCTCACTGTGTCTCTGTGTGTGTCTCTCACTCTGTCTCTCTGTGTCTCTCTCACTGTGTCTCTGTGTGTGTCTGTCACTGTGTCTCTGTGTGTGTGTCTCTCTCTCCCTCTCTCTCTCTGTGTCTCTCTCTCTGTGTCTCTCTCTCTGTGTCTCTCCTCGCTCCCTGTCTCTCTCTGTTTCTCTCTCTCTCTCTATCTCTCTCTCTGTTTCTCTCTCTCTTTCTGTCTCTCTCTCCCCCCTCGTCTCTCTCTCTCTCTGGGGGTGCCTCTCTCTCTCTCTCTCGCTCTCTCTGTGGCTGTCTCTCTCCCTCTCTCTGTGTCTCTCTGTATGTTTCTTTCTCTCTCTCTCTGTCTGTTTCTTGCTCTCACTGTCTTTGTCTCTCTCTCTCAGTGTATCTCTCTCACCCTGTGTCACTCTCAGTGTGTCTCTCTCTCACTGTCTCTTTCTGTCTTTCCCTCAGTGTCTCTCTCACTGTGTGTCCCTCTCTCTGTCTCTGTGTGTCTCTCTCTGTGCCTCTCTCTTTCACTGTGTCTCTCTCCTTGTATCTGTGTGTGTCTCTATCTCTGTGACTCTCTCTCTCTCTCTGTCTCTCTCTCTCTGCCTCTGTCTATATTTCTCTGTGCGTGTCTCTCTCTCACTGTGTCTCGAACACTGTATCTGTCTGTGTGTGTCTCTCTCTCACTGTGCCTCTCTTTCTCTGTATCTGTGTATGTCTCTCTCTCTCTCTGTCTCTCTCTCTGTGCCTCTCTCTCTGTCTGTCTCTCTCTCTATCTCACTCTATATCTCTCTCAATGGTCTCTCTCTATCACTCCCTGTGCCCTTCTCTCTGTCCCACTCTGTGTATCCTAATGTCTCTCACAATCTCTCTGTGTCTCTCTCTCTGTGTCTGTGTCTGTGTGTCTCTCTCTATCTCTGTGTCTCTCAGTCTCTCTCTCTGCCTCCTTCTCTCTCTCTCTATGTCTATCTCGCTCTCTGTCTATCATTCTGTATGTGTGTGTGTGTGTCTCTCTGTGTGTCCCCCTCCGTGCCTTTCAAACTCTGTCTCTGTGTGTGTGTCCCTCTGTGTCTCTGTGTGAGTGTGTGTCTCACTCTCTCTGACTCTCTTTCTCCGTCTCTCTCTCCCTGTGTCTGTGTGTGTCTCTCTCTCTCTCTCTGTCTTTCTCTCTCTCTGTCTCTCCAGTGATCCATTCCAGGCCCTGGTCTGAGTGACCCTGTCACTGTTCCAGCCCCTCATGATTGTAATGGACCTAATTAGTTTTGTTTAAGCAAATTTAGTGATTTAGTGCCTCTCTTTCTCTGTATCTGTGTATGTCTCTCTCTCTCTGTCTCTCTCTCTGTGCCTCTCTCTCTGTCTGTCTCTCTCTCTATCTCACTCTATATCTCTCTGTGTCTCTCTCAATGATCTCTCTCTATCACTCCCTGTGCCCTTCTCTCTGTCCCACTCTGTGTATCGTAATGTCTCTCACAATCTCTCTGTGTCTCTCTCTCTGTGTCTGTGTGTGTCTATCTCTCTATCTCTGTGTCTCTCAGTTTCATAGAATCATAGAATCATAGAAGTTACAACATGGAAACAGGCCCTTCGGCCCAACATGTCCATGTCGCCCAGTTTATACCACTAAGCTAGTCCCAATTGCCTGCACTTGGCCCAATAGAATCATAGATGGCCCAATAGAATCATAGAGTTTCTCTCTCTGTGTCTCTCAGTTTCTCTCTCTCTGCCTCCTTCTCTCTCTCTCTCTCTCTCTGTCTATCTCGCTCTCTGTCTATCATTCTGTATGTGTGTGTGTGTCTCTCTGTGTGTCCCCCTCTGTGCCTTTCAAACTCTGTCTCTGTGTGTGTGTCCCTCTGTGTCTCTGTGTGAGTGTGTGTCTCAATCTCTCTGACTCTCTTTCTCTGTCTCTCTCTACCTGTGTCTCTGTGTGTGTGTCTCTCTCTCTCTGTCTTTCTCTCTCTCTGTCTCTCCAGCGATCCATCCCAGGCTCTGTTCTGAGGGACTCTGTTACAGGTACAGGACTCAGTAAACCAGGGATACATTCCAGGTCCTGGTCTGAGGGATCCTGTAACAGGTACAGGACTCAGTAAACCAGGGATACATTCCAGGCCCTGGACTGTGGGACTCTGTAACAGGTACAGGACTCAGTAAACCAGGGATACATTCCAGGCCCTGGTCTGAGTGACCCTGTAACTGTTACAGCCCCTGAGGATTGTAATACATGTAATTAGTTTTATTTCAGCAACTTTAGTGATTCTGTTTATCAGTCACATTATTTGAGGGTTTCAGTCACTAAACTGAATCTGTTGTTATGAGATTTTTTGCAGTAAAGAGTTGAGTTTAGTTTCGGGAGGTGGGTACAATCCATGTCTGGGACACATTCGCCCTGTGAAATATTGAATCTTGTTCATAAGATGGTGTGTTTGGATTAATGGGGGAGAGAGGGAGGGAGAGGGAGAGAGACAGAGAGACAGAGAGAGAAATACAGAGTGAGACAGAGAGAGAGAGAGAGAGAGAGAAAGAAAGAGAGATTCATAGAGAGAGAGAGAGACAGAGAGAGATAGAGAAACAGGGAGAGAGAGAGAGAGAGAGAGGGAGAGACACCGAGAGACAGACAGATTGTGAGAAACAGAAGGAGACAGAGAGAGAGAGAACGGGAGAGGGAAATATCTGAATTAAAACGTGTCTCCAATCTCCCACCACTGATGTTGATCCTTGAAGCACCATCTTGTCCATCTCTTGATCTCACCTTGTTCTGCTCAGCTCCTTCACTCAGCTGAGTTCAGTAATTAAACCCCGAATATTCGAGGGTCTCTCTCAGAGCTGTTCCATTCCCCCCTGGGTTTGGGCTCCCACTTTAACTGTGGCCTTTTATTCCCCTATTTAAAGTGGGGAGTTTGTATCTCTGGTCAGGAGAATTCTCCCTCTTGCTTTTTATCTCCGGACTGCACTTTTCCAAGTGAAGGTTTTATTTGCATTCTGACCAGACCAGGAAGTTTTCATCAAACTTCAGTTTTTATTAAAATGAGCAGTGAGAAAAGATCAATTGTTGATCCCGATAGACATGGAGATAAGAAAGTCCCTCAGCATTGGGTGTGTGTCTCTGTGTGTCTCTCTCACTGTGTCTCTGTGTGTCTCTCACTGTGTCTCTGTGTGGGTCTCTCTCAGTGTCTCTGTGTGTCTCTCTCACTGTGTCTCTGTGTGTCTCTCTCACTGTGTCTCTGTGTCTCTCTCTCTCACTGTGTCTCTGTGTGGGTCTCTCTCAGTGTCTCTGTGTGTCTCTCTCTCTCACTGTGTCTCTGTGTGTCTCTCACTGTGTCTCTGTGTGGGTCTCTCTCAGTGTCTCTGTGTGTCTCTCTCACTGTGTCTCTGTGTGTCTCTCTCACTGTGTCTCTGTGTCTCTCTCTCACTGTGTCTCTGTGTGTGGGTCTCTCTCACTGTGTCTCTGTGTATATCTCTCACTGTGTCTTTGTGTGCGTTTCTCTCTCACTGTGTGTGTCTCTCTCTCTCTCTCTCACTGTGCCTCTCTGTGTGTTTCTCTCACTTTGTCTCCGTGTGTGTCTCTCTCACTGTGTCTCTGTGTGTGTCTCACTTTGTCTCTGTGTGTGTGTCTCTCTGTCCCTATCTCTCTCTCTGTCTCTCTCTCTGTCTCTTTCCCCCTCTCTCTCTGGGTCTCTCTCCCTATCTCTCTCTCTGTCTCTCTCTCTCTCTCTGCCTCTCTGTCTCTCTCTCTCTCTCCCCCTCTCTCTCTCTGGGTCTCTCTCTCTCTCTGGCGCTCTCTCTCTCTCTCTCTCTCTCTGTGTCTCTCTGTGTGTTTCTTTCACTCTCTGTGTCTGTTTCTCGCTCTGGGTGTGTGTCTCTGTGTGTCTCTCACTGTGTCTCTTTCACCGTGTCTCTGTGTCTCTCTCACCGTGTCTCTGTGTCTCTCTCACCGTGTCTCTCTGTGTGTCTCTCTCGCTGTGTCTCTGTGTGTGTCTCTCTCTCACTGTGTGTCTCTGTGTCTCTCTCTCACTGTGTCTCTGTTTGTGTCTCTCTCACTGTGTCTGTGTGTGTGTTTCTCCCTCACTGTCTCTGTGTGTCTCTCATTGTGTCTTCTCTCTCACTGTGTCTCTGTGTGTGTTTCTCGCTCACTGTCTCTGTGTCTCTCACTGTGTCTCTGTTTGTGTGTCTCTCTCACTGTGTCTGTGTGTGTGTTTCTCGCTCACTGTCTCTGTGTATCTCTTACTGTGTCTCTGTGTGTCTCTCTCACTGTGTCTCTGTGTGTGTTTCTCGCTCACTGTCTCTGTGTCTCTCACCGTGTCTCTGTGTCTCTCTCACCGTGTCTCTCTGTGTGTCTCTCTCGCTGTGTCTCTGTGTGTGTCTCTCTCTCACTGTGTGTCTCTGTGTCTCTCACTGTGTCTCTGTTTGTGTCTCTCTCACTGTGTCTGTGTGTGTGTTTCTCGCTCACTGTCTCTGTGTATCTCTCACTGTTTGTGTGTCTCTCTCACTGTGTCTGTGTGTGTGTTTCTCGCTCACTGTCTCTGTGTATCTCTCACTGTGTCTCTGTGTGTCTCTCTCACTGTGTCTCTGTGTGCGTTTCTCGCTCACTGTTTCTGTGTCTCTCTCTCACTGTGTCTCTGTGTGTGTTTCTCTCTCTGTGTCTCTGTGTGTGTGTCTTTCTCTCTGTGTCTCTGTTTGTTTCTCTCTCTCTCTCACTGTGTCTCTCTCTTTGTCTCTCTGTGCCTTTCTCTCTCTGTCTTTCTGTCTGTGCCTCTCACTCTGTCTGTGTGTGTCACTCTCTGTGTCTGTGTGCGTCTCTCACTGTGTCTCTGTGTGGGTCTCTCTCAGTGTCTCTGTGTGTCTCTCTCACTGTGTCTCTGTGTCTCTCTCTCTCACTGTGTCTCTGTGTGGGTCTCTCTCAGTGTCTCTGTGTGTGTCTCTCTCTCACTGTGTCTGTGTGTGTCTCTCTCACTGTGTCTCTGTGTGTGTCTCTCTCTCACTGTGTCTCTGTGTGTGGGTCTCTCTCACTGTGTCTCTGTGTATATCTCTCACTGTGTCTTTGTGTGCGTTTCTCTCTCACTGTGTGTGTGTCTCTCTCTCTCTCACTGTGTCTCTCTCTCACTGTGCCTCTCTGTGTGTTTCTCTCACTTTGTCTCCGTGTGTGTGTCTCTCTCACTGTGTCTCTGTGTGTGTCTCACTTTGTCTCTGTGTGTGTGTCTCTCTGTCCCTATCTCTCTCTCTGTCTCTCTCTCTCTCTGCCTCTCTGTCTCTCTCTCTCTCTCCCCCTCTCTCTCTCTGGGTCTCTCTCTCTCTCTGTGTGTCTCTCTGTGTGTTTCTTTCACTCTCTGTGTCTGTTTCTCGCTCTGGGTGTGTGTCTCTGTGTGTCTCTCACTGTGTCTCTCTCACCGTGTCTCTGTGTCTCTCTCACCGTGTCTCTGTGTCTCTCTCACCGTGTCTCTCTGTGTGTCTCTCTCGCTGTGTCTGTGTGTGTGTCTCTCTCTCACTGTGTGTCTCTGTGTCTCTCTCTCACTGTGTCTCTGTTTGTGTCTCTCTCACTGTGTCTGTGTGTGTGTTTCTCCCTCACTGTCTCTGTGTGTCTCTCATTGTGTCTTCTCTCTCAATGTGTCTCTGTGTGTGTTTCTCGCTCACTGTCTCTGTGTCTCTCACTGTGTCTCTGTTTGTGTCTCTCTCACTGTGTCTGTGTGTGTGTTTCTCGCTCACTGTCTCTGTGTATCTCTCACTGTGTCTCTGTGTGTCTCTCTCACTGTGTCTCTGTGTGCGTTTCTCGCTCACTGTTTCTGTGTGTCTCTCTCACTGTGTCTGTGTGTGTGTTTCTCGCTCACTGTCTCTGTGTATCTCTCACTGTGTCTCTGTGTGTCTCTCTCACTGTGTCTCTGTGCGTTTCTCTCTCACTGTTTCTGTGTCTCTCTCTCACTGTGTCTCTGTGTGTGTTTCTCTCTCTGTGTCTCTGTGTGTGTGTCTTTCTCTCTGTGTCTCTGTTTGTTTCTCTCTCTCTCTCACTGTGTCTCTCTCTTTGTCTCTCTGTGCCTTTCTCTCTGTCTTTCTGTCTGTGCCTCTCACTCTGTCTGTGTGTGTCACTCTCTGTGTCTGTGTGCGTCTCTCTCTGTGTCTCTGTGTGTGTCTCTCTCTGTCTCCCTCTCTCTCTTTCTGTGCCTCTTTCTCTCTCTCATTGTCTGTCTCTCTGTCTTTCTCTGTCCGTCTCGCTCTCTCTCTCTATCTGTCTCTCCAAGTAACCCCACAGTGACCCAGTAACCAAACCATCACCACATCTCCACAGGGACAATCTTTGCGTGTGTGTCTATATATGTGTGTGTTTATATTTATATATCTGTGTCTTTCTCTCTCACTGTTTCGGGAATTGTCTGATTTGGAAACAATAAATGCTGCAACTGTGAGTTTAAAACTGCAGTAATTTTCCCAACAAGGACTGGAGTTCAAGGTTTCAAATCAGGAAACCAAGTCTGTGGCATTTGAGACGTCCCAATATAGAGACGTCTGGTTCCTGGGTAAACCCGTTCTCCCGGGCAGCCTGGATTAACATTATAATGGACAGGGTCCCAGAGAGAGAGAGAGAGACATCCCAACATAGAGAGAGAGAGAGAGACATCCCAACATAGAGAGAGAGAGAGAGAGAGATCCCAACATAGAGAGAGAGAGAGAGAGAGATCCCAACATGGAGAGAGAGAGAGAGACATCCCAACATAGAGAGAGAGAGAGAGAGAGAGAGATCCCAACATAGAGAGAGAGAGAGAGACATCCCAACATAGAGAGAGAGAGAGAGACATCCCAACATAGAGAGAGAGAGAGAGACATCCCAACATAGAGAGAGAGAGAGAGACATCCCAACATAGAGAGAGAGAGAGAGACATCCCAACATAGAGAGAGAGAGAGAGACATCCCAACATAGAGAGAGAGAGAGAGACATCCCAACATAGAGAGAGAGAGAGAGAGACATCCCAACATAGAGAGAGAGAGAGAGACATCCCAACATAGAGAGAGAGAGAGAGAGAGACATCCCAACATAGAGAGAGAGAGAGAGAGACATCCCAACATAGAGAGAGAGAGAGAGACATCCCAACATAGAGAGAGAGAGACATCCCAACATAGAGAGAGAGAGAGAGAGACATCCCAACATAGAGAGAGAGAGAGAGAGAGATCCCAACATAGAGAGAGAGAGAGAGAGAGATCCCAACATGGAGAGAGAGAGAGAGACATCCCAACATAGAGAGAGAGAGAGAGAGAGATCCCAACATAGAGAGAGAGAGAGAGACATCCCAACATAGAGAGAGAGAGAGAGACATCCCAACATAGAGAGAGAGAGAGAGACATCCCAACATAGAGAGAGAGAGAGAGAGAGACATCCCAACATAGAGAGAGAGAGAGAGAGACATCCCAACATAGAGAGAGAGAGAGAGACATCCCAACATAGAGAGAGAGAGAGAGACATCCCAACATAGAGAGAGAGAGAGAGAGACATCCCAACATAGAGAGAGAGAGAGAGAGAGAGATCCCAACATAGAGAGAGAGAGAGAGAGACATCCCAACATAGAGAGAGAGAGATCCCAACATAGAGAGAGAGAGAGAGAGACATCCCAACATAGAGAGAGAGAGAGACATCCCAACATAGAGAGAGAGAGAGAGAGAGAGACATCCCAACATAGAGAGAGAGAGAGAGAGAGATCCCAACATGGAGAGAGAGAGAGAGACATCCCAACATAGAGAGAGAGAGAGAGACATCCCAACATAGAGAGAGAGAGAGAGAGACATCCCAACATAGAGAGAGACTCAGCTCGGGGGGTGGTGGGGGGGGGGGTTGCGGTGTCCCCTATACAAAGCCCTCCCCATCCTCCAGTGAAGGGGAGAGGACATCTTTCCGTCTGGTCTGACTGTTCAGCCTGTGTGTGTGTGTGTCTGTGTGTGTGTGGGGGGGTGTGTGTGTCTGTCCCTGTGTCTCTCTCTGTGTGTCTCTCTGTCACTCTCTCTATCTCTGTCTCTCCGTCTGTCTGTCTGTCTCTGTATCTCCCTCTCTCTCTCCCTGTCTCTCTCTCTGTCTCTCTATCACTCTCTGTCTCTCTCCCCCCTCTCCCTTTCTCTCACTCTCTGTCTCTCTCCATCTCTCTCGCCTCCTCCCTCTCTCTCTCCCCATCTGTCTCTCTCTGTTTGTCTCTCTCTGTCTCCATCTCTTCCTCTTCCCCTCTATCTCTCCCCCCTCTCTCTCTCTCTCTCCCCCTCTTTCTGTCTCCCCACTCTCTCTCTGTCTCCATCTCTTCCTCTCCCCCCTCTTTCTCAGACTCCCCACTCTCTGTCTCCATCTCTTCCTCTCCCCCTCTATCTCTCCCCCCTCTCTCTCTCTCTCTCCCCCTCTTTCTCAGACTCCCCACTCTCTCTCTCTCTGTCTCTATCTCTCTCTCTCCCCCTCTACCTCTCTCCCCCTCCCCTCTCTCCGGGGCCGATTTTTGGATGTCCGAGCGGGTTCGTTGGGGGAGTGGGGGTTCGTAAAATGCCGGAATCCCGGAGCTTGTTTGGAGCCCGGCTCCGGGACGCTGACTTCCGGGTTGCCCAGTGATGCGTTCGGGTGTGCGCACCTCCCGAATACGGGACTCCCACCGGTAATTAAAGCCGGCGGGATGCTGCTTTACAGAGTTAGTGAGATACTTGAGGTACTTGAGAGACCTCATTGAGTGGAGATTTTGACTGGGGTGCGATTTTGAAAGATCCTTCCCGTGCATTCTGGGCTCTCTTCTCCTATAAGGGGAGAAAGTAGAGAGGCGTGAGTGAGGGATGGTGACATGGCCAATCGCTGGATGCATTGGTTTGGGTGAGGCCGACCGTGAAAGAGATGCATCAGAGGGTGAGGATGAGACACAGCCATGAGATTGGATGAGGATTGGGTTGAGTGGTAGTGGTGGGATGAGGACTGGGGAGGTGAGGAAGTGCAGGTCAGTTGAGGATGAGGTTTGAGTGGGTGTGAGGAGTGATGTGATAGAGTAGTGTTGGCAGTGCAGGAGTTGTGGGGTGGGGGCGGTGATGTGGAAGACGGAGTGTAGGAGAATGACCTGGTTCGATCATTGAAGCGCTTCCTGCACTGGATCCGGGTGAGGGAGGTGTTGCTGATGCTGGTGACCTCCTCTGCCACCTCGAGCCAGGCCTTCTTGCTGGCAGAGGCAGGCCACTTCCTCCCGTCCGCTGGGTAGAACACATCCCTCCTCCTCCTCACCCCATCCAGTAGGACCTGGAGTGAGGCATCAGTGAATCTGGGAGCAGCCTTTCCCCTGGGATGCTCCAGTCTATAATTTGGGGTGTTTGCTCCAGGAGCAGCCATTGGAGGACTGCCCCTTTAAATAGGGCTCCTCCAGCTGACAGCCTGTGATGGCGGGTATGCGGTCCGCCCGCTCCGCAGGTTGATGACGGGAATCCCGGAAGCCACGGTAAGTGGATTCAATTTACCGCGATCGTGTGGGGAACGGACGGATATCACTGGGCGGGTTCCCCACGTCCAGTCGCCCCCCCTCTCCCCCCCCCGCCCCTCCCCCGCTGCCATTCCCCCCTCCCTGGTAATATCGGGGCCGAGCTCTTCAATGGGAAAGAGAATTGTTGGGGTAAATCGGCCTTCAATTCACCATCTCCCATTATTCACCACGGCCCAAACACAATTTCATCCCCAGAGAGAGGGGAGACACGGAGAGAAAAACAGATTCCTGGGGAATGCTCAACTCAGTTTATTAAAGATTAGAAGGTACAGAGAGAGATCACACACTCATTATGGTTACAGCTCATTTGACTCAATCCAATCTCCAAAGATGGGATCTCGCTCATTCCAACAAATCCATCAGAATAACATCACACACAGCAATCGGGGGAATGATATTGAAACAGCGAACTTCAATGGGTCAAGAGAATACAACTCACAACACAGAACATGGAGGGATTAAATTCACCAAAACTCACAGAACAAGGAGGTGATGGATTAGTTAATCAGCAAAATTCACTCTACACTGTCCCATCAAACACTCCCAGGGCAGATACAGCACGGGTTAGATAGACAGTAAAGCCCCCTCTACATTGTCCCATCAAACACGCCCAGGGCAGGTACAGACTGGGTTAGAGACAGAGTAAAGCTCCCTCCACAATGTCCCATCAAACACTCCCAGGGCAGGTACAGACCGGGTTAGATACAGAGTAAAGCTCCCTCCACAATGTCCCATCAAACACTCCCAGGGCAGGTACAGACCGGGTAAGATACAGAGTAAAGCTCCCTCTACACTGTCCCATCAAACACTCCCAGGGCAGGTATAGGGTTAGATACAGAGTAAAGCTCCCTCTGCACTGTCTCATCAAACACTCCCAGGGCAGGTATAGACCGGGTTAGATACAGAGTAAAGCTCCCTCCACAATGTCACATCAAACGCTCCCAGGGCAGGTACAGACCGGGTTAGATACAGAGTAAAGCTCCCTCCACAATGTCCCATCAAACACTCCCAGGGCAGGTACAGACCGGGTAAGATACAAAGTAAAGCTCCCTCTACGCTGTCCCATCACACACTCCCAGGGCTGGAACAGACCGGGTTAGATACAGAGTAATGCTCCCTCAACACTGTCCCATCAAACACTCCCAGGGCAGGTACAGACCGGGTTAGATACAGAGTAAAGCTCCCTCTGCACTGTCCCATCAAACACTCTCAGGGCAGGGACAGACCGGGTTAGATTCAGAGGAAAGCTCCCTCTACACTGTCCAATCAAACACTCCCGGGGCAGGTACAGGGTTAGATACAGAGTAAAGCTCCCTCAACACTGTCCAATCAAACACTCCCGGGGCAGGTACAGGGTTAGATACAGAGTAAAGCTCCCTCTGCACTGTCCCATCAAACACTCCCAGGGCAGGTACAGACCGGGTTAGATTCAGAGTAAAGCTCCCTCTGCACTTTCCCATCAAACACTCCCAGGGCAGGTACAGACCGGGTTAGATACAGAGCAAAGCTCCCTCTGCACTGTCCCATCAAACACTCCCAGGGCAGGTACAGACCGGGTTAGATTCAGAGTAAAGCTCCCTCTACACTGTCCCATCAAACACTCCCAGGGCAGGTACAGGTTTAGATACAGAGTAAAGCTCCCTCTGCACTGTCCCATCAAACACTCCCAGGGCAGGTACAGACCGGGTTAGATTCAGAGTAAAGCTCCCTCTGCACTTTCCCATCAAACACTCCTAGGGCAGGTACAGACCGGGTTCAGATACAGAATAAAGCTCCCTCTGCACTGTCCCATCAAACATTCCCAGGGCAGGTACAGGTTTAGATACAGAGTAAAGCTCCCTCTACACTGTCCCATCAAACACTCCCAGGGCAGGTACAGGATTAGATACAGAGTAAAGCTCCCTCTACACTGTCCCATCAAACACTCCCAGGGCAGGTACAGGTTTAGATACAGAGTAAAGCTCTGAGCTCAGTCTTCAGACCCATCAAACCCTTGCAATCCAAATCCTCATTACCGTCTGACACGTTTTGTTTGATCCCCTCCTGAGCTCCAGGTTTCCTTCTCTGACTGTCCCTCAGTGGGAAGCTACACAGCCCTGATCATGTCTTGCTCGCGTGTGTGTAGTTTCACATCTTTACATGACTAACGGGTCATTTTACAGCACTTCCACTGATTGACGTGAGTCACGATGTAAACACCCTGCTTTCCACGTTCTCAGGAATATAACTCCGTATAAGGAGCGTCTCCTTGGACCTGGCCCTGGTCAATAACCTCAGTTAATAAAGCTCGTTTCCTGACTGTTTCCATTGGACTCATCAGATCGGTAAAACTCCCTCACTTCATTATCTTGTCAAATATGTCGCTCTTTTCACACATAATTGCTATTCTACCAAATAAAAGCTTTAGCTATAAGTTTGTCTTTGATTCTGTAGTGACCATCACCGGCTAATTCCCCCATTCTACACAAACCCCGATTAGAGAGATGAAATCTCCCCGGGGGTTCTCCTTTTGCAAGGACTGACTGTTGGCCTTGTGCCCGTTCTCAGTGCTCACACTCCCTGAAGCTCAGGGACCCGCACACAATGGGAGGTCTTTCATTAAATTCCCTCGTTAAGCTGGAGATCACTTCATCCTGAAACGGGCCAGACCTGTAGGGTCAGTCTCCGTTCAACAGTCCAGTGGTCACTACTTGGAAATGGGATGGTCCTTTCACTATTTAATAAAACAAAGGCACAAAGCTCCCCCACTCCTGCAGTATAAAGAGGGATAACATTAGTGGGATAACATCAGCACACGTCTAGTTGCAGATTAACCCTTTGCTGAGAGTTTCCTTGGGTTAAGCGAGGCGAGGGTAAGGCAGAGTGGTTATCGGGCGAGGCTGTTAAAACACACGGAGAGGGGATCACGGGGCTCTCGCGGACACGCTCCCTCCCCTTCATTCTTCATCAGGGTCCACAACCGAACACTGACCGCCTCCCGGGGGCAAACGGACCTCCAGGTCCGAGGATTGCTCCTGGAGAAACAGCTGGACCTACAGGGCAGATAGGAGAAAGGGTGAGTGTTACAGCAAGGGTGGGGGATGAAGAGAGAGAGAGAGGGGGGGGGGAGAGAGAGAGAGAGAGAGAGGGAGAGAGAGAGAGAGAGATAGAGAGATAGATAGAAATAGAGAGAGAGAGATAGAGAGATAGAGAGATAGATAGGAGAAAGGGGTGAGTGTTACAGCAAGGGTGGGGGGATGAAGAGAGAGAGAGATAGAGAGAAATAGAGAGAGAGAGATAGAGAGATAGAGAGAGAGATAGGAGAAAGGGGTGAGTGTTACAGCAAGGGGTGGGGGATGAAGAGAGAGAGAGAGATAGAGAGAGAGAGATAGAGAGATAGAGTTATAGGGGGAGAGAGAGAGAGGGAGATAGAGAGAGAGAGAGAGAGAGGGGGAGAGAGGGGGGAAGAGAGAGAGAGAGATAGAGATAGGAGAAAGGGTGAGTGTTTCAGGAAGGGTGGGGGGTGAAGATAGAGAGGGGGGGAGAGAGAGAGAGATAGAGAGAGAGAGATAGAGATGGAGAGATCGGAGAAATAGTGATAGAGAGAGATTGGAGAAAGGGTGATAGAGAGAGACAGAGATAGGAGAAAGGGGTGAGTGTTTCAGCAAGGGTGGGGGGGGTGAAGAGAGAGAGAGGGGAAAGAGAGAGAGAGGGGGTGAGGAG